>NC_136413.1:158865064-159080064 GCF_051521515.1 Lactuca serriola | reverse complement strand
ATAAGACATTATATATAAGATTTACTTCGATGATTAGTGTAGGATTTTGTTTGATTATCATGGTGTAATAACGGGTTTCCATGGTTAATGTTACAAAATTATACAGTTTTGATCAGCTTATTGGGAAAAAGGTTTAAGATGTTGGTGCTATGAGAGTGGTTTAGTTAACTAAGGGAAAAAATGACATGTTGATGTGAATAAAGATATGTATGCCATAGCAGTAACTTGCATCGATGTTTTTTATGCTATTGCTTGCGATTTTTAATTAGTTTATCTTACAAATGACCCTGTTTACAACTTTTACCTTTACCTAAGTAAGACTTCTTTTTGTAGAAACAATTTAGCTAATTATGCTTAGTTCATCTATTCCACTTCATAAATCACAAATCATAATCTTTCCTATAATCATGAAAATGGTGAATTCGTTGCGATGTTTGTTTTGTCTTGATTATATATTCCAACAAGTTTATCAGTTAGTTTTTATTAAATGTCTCTTCTTTTTATGTTCCTCTGTCATAGATCTGTCACAGATGTTACTAAGCCCAATCATTACATTCATTCTTTTTGTCTTTTTGTTTATAATTTTCCCTTTGTTGTAGTTTCGAAGCAATGGGCAACATGGATTTGGAAATTGACCCCACCACCTCTACCCTCTACCAATGCCATGACCACATGGTTTTTTGCCCTGCAGTTCTATAATTTTTGCCATTTTTTTTGTTTCAAAAGCCCTAAATCGTCTGGTTGCGAATAAATTAAAGCATCCCTAGACTTGGATAACTTCAACTCTAACTTCTCAATCCACATCCGCCTTTCCTCACTTTTTGATGTTACCATGCTAATTTGATAAATTAAGTTAGTATTACTTAAACGGGTTCTCTTTAAACTGTCACTTAAACTAAAAATTGTAAATTTTAAGTCTTTTAATTCAGTTTCATACTGAGAGATAGGAATATTTAAAGATTCGATAATAGAATTTACCTTGTTTATCATCTTCTCACATTTGTTGATCTGCTCTGTGTTTCGTAGCGAAGCAACTGTCGGAAGTGTATCCCCTTTGCTTCGAAACATCATTGTTGACCATGAAGCATTTTCCCTCATACTCCGAAGCACCAGCTTTCGCAACAAAGCACTTGCCATGTGTTGGTTTGCGAACCTCGTCATCCTCCGAGTCAGTTGACCAAACTTCAACTCTTCCAAACTCGTCATCATTTTCCTGCACAATGAAAGTAGGTTTAGCGTTACCAGAGTTCTTCTTTTTCTTGAGCTCCTTTATCTTGCGAAGATAGTAGGCTTCTTCTTTCTATTCTCTTTCATCCCTCTTCTCATTGAGCCTTTTTAACATACACTATTGCGCTAAATGATTCTTTCCATGACAGTAATTATAGTCATATCCAAAATCTCCTACCAGCTTGCTATCTTTCTTCACTTATTCCTTTTGAGGATTGTTGACACTCTCACCCTTCGTCTTCTCAGAGCTGTAACTTCCTTGCCAATTTCTGTTTTTGTTCTGTCAAAGTTCTTTTTAGCGAACTTCTTAGGGTTTGACACCATCAGTGCACATTCCTCCTTTGAGAGTTCACAATATGAGAGGTCCGTCTACGAACCTTCATCTTCTATAACCTGCTTGTTCTTTGCGACTAATGCCAAAGAACCCATCCCAGAAACAATCTTTGCTTCTTTTGTAACTTTGTCCTCGTGAGACCTAATAATTCCCACAAGCTTCGCTAAAGAGTAGGACTTAAACTGCTCATTCGCTTTAACCGTTGACACTACAGCTTTCCATTATGGCTTTAAACCATTCATGAATGTGACCTTTTGCTCAATCAGTTCGCATCCAATTTTGTTTTTCACCATCCTTCTTAAAAGATGATTGTATCGGTTGAACGTTTGATTGAGATTCTCCTCAGGCTTATGGACAAAGGCTCCGAACTCCGAGAGAAGTAGCGTTGCAACACTCCAAATCATGTATCACTCTTTGGACCCTTAAAATGGAAAAGAAAGTATAAAGGTCCCTTAGTATGCGGGTCGTACTCTAGGAGTACGCTTAGCATACTAAGGATGCATGAACGCGGAGGGTGGCCGCGTACGCGGGGCGTACGCGAAAGAGGACCAAAACCCTAATTCTCGGACTTGATGTCTATTTAAACAACTTTAAGCCTCTTGGACCAAACCCTAATCAGCCTCCATGGCCTCATTTTGCCTTTTTTCACCAGAGTTCCCTTGTGAGAGTGTTTTTGAGCTTAAGGAGTGTATTTGTGGCCATTTTAGAGTTCATTCAAGAAAAGGAAATTGCTAATCAAGCTTTTGAGTAGCATTGGGCTTCAAGAATCTGCATCTAGTTCACCTTGAAGAGCTTCTAGAGGTATCAATTCTTGATCTTGACATCTTGTTCATTAGATCTAGTTAGCGTTTTCTATATTGTCCCTTTTGTGTTCATGGATCATCTCTAGAGAGTTGGAGCAACTCCAGAGCTTATGAATAGTAGATCTAAGGTCATTTGACTCACATGCCATAAAAATGGTGTCTTGATGGGTGTTTTGACCTCATGCATGGATTAAGACTCTTGGAAAGGTCTTAATGGGTTGTTGGGAACATATGGAACATGTAAAGGCATAAAGTTGCCAACTTTATGCCTTAGGACGTCTTAATGGACTCAGATCTAAAAGTTGGACGTAAGAACATTAAGTATTAAGCACTTAGTGCAAGAAGTCACTTAACTTGCTTGTATGTTGGGCGTAGTTTAGCGTACGCAGCACGTACAGCTCAGGGACCTAGTACATTAAGCGTACAGAAGTGGTGCGCACGGCGTACGTACTCAAATGGGCTTCGACTTGTTTTGGGCTTGTAACTTAGGAGAGTGTTTTTGAGCTTAAGGAGTGTATTTATGGCCATTTTAGAGTTCATTCAAGAAGAGGGAATTTCTAAGCAAGCTTGGAGTAGCATTAGGCTTCAAGAATCTACATCTAGTTCACCTTGAAGAGCTTCTGGAGGTATAAAGTCTTGATCTTGACATCTTGTTCATTAGATCTATTTAGGGTTTTCTATATTGTCCATTTGTGTGTTCATGGATCATCTCTAGAGAGTTGGAGCAACTCCAGAGCTTAGGAAGAGTAAATATAAGGTCCTTTGACTCATTCATGCCATAAAAATGGTGTCTTGATGGGTGTTTTGACCTCATGCATGGATTAATACTCTTGGATAGGTCTTAATGGGTTGTTGGGAGCATATGGAACATGCATGGATTAATACTTTTGGATAGGTCTAAATGACTTGGAATGGTGTTTGAATGTGTAAAATATGAAGAAAAATCGACTACAATGTATGTGTGAGTGTGTGTGTGTGTGTGTATATATATATATATATATGTGTGTGTGTGTGTGTGTGTGTGCGAGGGTTCACGACCGAAGGGTTCACGGCTATGAACCTCGTTTGCGTTCGGAACGCGGTGGTGGCCGAGACGATGATTGCAGCTGAAAACGAGATCCGATGCGATAAGGTTTGGTTTCCAAAGCGAAGTGATAAGATCATAAATGATAGCGGCCCGAAGCCTGATCATGGCCGAAGCCTGATCACGGCCTCGTTCACGGTCTGAGGTTCTCGGTCCCATTCACGGCTGCGAGGTTTGCGGTCTCAGTTCATGGTCCTCGTATGCGGCCCGATCGGGAAGAAGAGAAGAAGGGTGTCAAAGTTCTTAATTTTTGAGCATTTCTCTTCTAATTTCAAACACAATTATTTTAAGAATTTTAACAAAAAAAGGTTATTATTTTAACCTTAATAAAAACCTTAAACAATAAAGAAGGCTTTAGTTGACCCAAGTTTGCCTTTGGTTGACTAGGTTTGACATTACAAGGAGAAAATAAAGGGATGTTACAAGTTGAATCGCTGATTAAACGTCTCCAGCTAATAGTTAGACCACTGATAATGAGGACCAAACTTCTTGTTACTGTTTGGGGCCATGCAATCTTACATGTTGGAATATTGATGCGCATGAGAGCAAGTACATATCCCCTACAACATTCTTTTGGTCAAGAGCCAAATATATCACATATTGGAATTTTGGGTTGTGCAGTATATGTCCTGATTGCACAACCACAATGGACAAAAATGGTTCCTCAAAGAAGGTTAGGAATATATGTTGTTTATGAGTCAATATCTATTATAAGATATCATGAACCTTTCACATGTGATATTTTTACAGCACACCTAGAAGATTGCCAATTTGATGAGGTAAATTTCCTATCATTAGGGAGAAAAGAAGATTCTAGAAAAGGATGTTTCATGGAATGAGCCTCTTTATCATATCTTGACCATCGCATAAAACAATGTGAAATGGAAGTTCAATAGCTAATGTGTGACATCCCCAAAATCTCGGCCAGAAAAGACCGGTTTCATTTATGCTTTTTAAACATTTTCAGAGTAAATCCTTTTGATTTTAAAAGAGATCCGGAATTTGTTCCCAAAAACAAAACATGATAAAATAGATTTTTTTATCAAGACATTTCATAAAGAAATATAATTTCATTTCATAATTAAAAATCGGGATGTCATGTTCTGATACATACCATAAAGCATAAACGATAACATTACAAGTCATTCAACTAATATATACATATACAGACTTGCAAACAAAACAACTTGATGATTCATCCATCTTATGCCCTTGCGCCACTTCCTGTAATACTAATAAACTGAGTGTGTCAGGCTTGGG
Source organism: Lactuca serriola (assembly GCF_051521515.1). Lineage (NCBI taxonomy): Eukaryota > Viridiplantae > Streptophyta > Magnoliopsida > Asterales > Asteraceae > Lactuca > Lactuca serriola. The sequence continues at coordinate 159,075,356 of NC_136413.1, read as the reverse complement.
AGCCTGGTGAGCATATAGGGTTTTCAACCCACAATAAATAATTATATTTAATTCAACAATCAACAATAATCCGATTACCCATTCCCGTTATCCTCACTTTATATCCCTAAAACAACATCTATTACAAGGGACCTAATCTAGGATTTTCATCGGGACGGACATTACTGCATAGGGGCTTCCTTAGCAATAAATGTCCTAAAGGGAACCATGAGGGGGGTAGAGTACACTTGTGAACACATCGTTCGCAACACCTACAGGTTATAAGCCTGCTAGCGTTCCACAGGACCGTCTAGAAAGAGTCTATGGTCGTCATCCATACTCTGCTGAATGACTAGATCAACAACAACAACATCGTGGCCTTTCATCTGTTTATGGCACATCAACTATCTACCCATGTTCTACCCAACATATTAGTAGATAAAAATATAAATTTTTATACATAGTTTAAAACCTGTATAGCATTCTCATTCGATACATATTCCAAAAAACAGATGAGACCCAAACACATAACACATATTTCATAGAGAATAAATCACATCTATGAGATAGAAGAAAGTGAATATACATTCACTCATATAATCAACAAATATACACATAACACGTATTTCACATAAAATACTTCATAATTATGTGTTAGAAGAAAGTGACTACACACTCACTTGACCAGATGATGATCAGACAACACTACGACTTGCAGAAGTAGTATTCTTCGGTAGATCTGGAAGATCTTCACAAAAACCGGGCTCCTCACGGGCAGAGCTTCGGCTCGGGAATCTCACTTCTCGGGATCTTCGGGACTTCGGAACTTGCTTCGGGACTGGAGAATGATACTGGGGCTTCGAGATATAATTGGAACGCAAAAAGATGCAAAACTTAGAGAGAAAGAAAGAAAAATGGCAAGGAAAATGGCTGATCTCGGTTTCTATTTATAGGATGCTGGGTCTGGGATTACGTTGGGCGTAACTCCAAGTACGCTGGGCGTACTCAGTACATTGGGCGTAATCTTGGTTACCCTGGGCGTACTAAATGTCACTGCATGTGTCACTTAGTGGCACTCGAGTATTGGTCAGGCAACTTGCACGCATCTGAGTACGCTGGGCGTAATTTGACACGTCAAACTTCTAAATTATGTAACTTTCGCATATGAGCTCCGTTTTCGACGTTCTTTATATCCACACATAGGTCAGACCATACTCTACAACTTTCGTTTAGATTCAGTTAGCTAATTTTGATTTTATTTTTATTATTTATTTTTAGTAGGCCGGGACAGAAAAACTTCGTTAGAAATTCATAACTTCTTCGTCTGACGTCCGTTTTCATCCCTCTTTCTGTTTTTGCACCACCATCGACGAGATCTTCGATTCTTGTTTTGAAAGTTTCGGCTAAAACTCGCTTGATCTCAATTCGAACTTTTGGGTTGTCTACTGCTAAGCTGAAACTTCGAAAAACCATAACTTCCTCATACGAAGTCAGATTTAGGCGTTCTTTTTATGCATGCTCTCGGTTCAACATTATCTACATCTTTTGTGTTGATCACTAAGGCTAAATATCACTCATTCGTAAATTCACTATTTACGTCACGCTGTGCCACACCGATTTTGTCGCGAAACTTCGATAGGTCATAACTTATTCGTTATAACTCGGATTTCAGCATTCTTTATATTTTCGGAAACCTCGTCTCAACCACTACATCCTTGTGCATCGATATCAGGTTTATATAACATTTAATTTTTACACTTATTTTTATTCTTGATTAAATCAAATCAAATAATTAAGCAGATAAGTATAAAACACATAATTCACAAATAATACAATCATGTTATTTCAAATGGGTTACAAGGGTTAACCTAGACCATTACATTGCTAAAAATGGCAAGCCCAGAAACACGGGCATTACATAATGCATTTCCAAGAAGTGGCAAATCAACTTCCTGATGCATTTACTCATACAAAAAGGGTTACTAAATCATATATATTGGTTGTCAATGTTCTAGCTCGAATTGAAATTCCATATGGACAATATGATGATCAAGTCACTAAAAAGTCTAAAACACTCCTAAAGCATGTAAGGTCATTCAGGTGTAACGATGATAACCCATTAAAAAGAAGAGGAGTATGCACAAAATCATGATGAAAGTGTTCTTGGAGAAACATGAAATATCAAAATTCCCCCAGGAAAGGAAGATGCGACACTCAATTATCGTCAAACAAATAGAATATGCAACTAATATGAAACTGATAATTGAAGTGCAATATTTTCTTATTCAATTGCATGTGTTATTATGGATAATTATCCAGAGCCACAATTTGTCATTAAATGTGAAAGAAGAAATGATTGGGCTATGTGAAAGGAGGCTTTGCAAGTTAAATTAAATTCTCTTAACAAGAGAAAGGTTTTCGGGGAAATTATCCTCACACGAGGAGTTGTGAAACCATTAGGCTATATATGGATCTTCGTACGAAAAAGAAATGAGAAAGATGAAATTGTAAGATACAAGGCTAGGCTTGTGGCTGAAGGTTTCTCTCAAAGACCTAGAGTTGATTATGAGGAAACTTATTATCCAGTAATGGATGCAACCAGTTTTCGATATTTTAATAACCTTGGTAGTCTCTGAAAATTTAGAGATGCATCTTATGGATGTTGTTACATCTTACTTGTATGGATCACTTGATAGTAATATCTATATCAAAATCCTCGGAGGATTTTAAAATGCTCAAAGCATTAAGCGCAAAACCCAAAGAAATGTATTCTATAAAACCACAAAGATCCTTGTACGAGTTAAAGCAATCTGGAATCATGTAGTACAATCGTTTAATTGATTATTTGATAGGTAAAGGTTATAAAAATAACACTATTTGTCCATGCATATTTATGAACCGGGTATGTGAGCATAGTTGTATTTTTTGATGATCTAAACATCATTAGAACAAATTAAGAAATCCTTAAAGTCATTGAACTTAAATTGTTTTTTTTAAATGAATGACCTTAGGAAAATGAAATATTGTCTTGGTTTTTAGATTGAGCATATGCCTAATGGGATACTTATGCATCAATCAAATTATACAGAAAGGGCCTTGAAACATTTCAATATGGCCAATACCAATCCTTTAAGAACCCCAATGGTTGTTAGTGTTGGATTTGGTGTCTAAGCCCATAACTATAACTGGGATGTACTTGACCCGATTGTAGCATAATCCTTTTTTGGGTTGCCTCCACCAGTGCAATTTGATAGGATGGATTTTGAGAATAAGGTTGTTTATGGTTTATTAATACATTACAAGTATAATATATTAATATGAAATCATATTATTTAATTAGTATTGATCAAGAATTAAATTGGAATTAATTTAGGTGTCAAACGAGACTAATTAAATATATGGGGATTGATTATGTAAAGCAATGATTCTTGTAGTGTGGGCTAATGATCCATGATTATGTGGATGGGCTAAACTAATCCATGGATATTCCATCGAGCTTAAATCCATGGAGCATGAGAATGTGGAAAGTCATGGGTCATTTGTAACATCCGAATTTCCAGGTATAATATTTTAGTCCTTTATTTTTGGAAGTTGTGAGGAGACTCGGCGAGTTGGTGTTTAAACTCGCCGAGTATGGTCGCGGATTCGTATCCGGATTCACAGCCGGACTCGGCGAGTCCACGCTGTTTAATGAAACCCTAATTTCCAGGGTTTGGGACCTATTTAAAGGCCGTTAGGGCCGTCATTTGCGGCTACCAAACCCCAGACAGAAACACTAAGAGATCTAGAGAGTTTGTGAGAAAGGAGAGGCCATTCTTGATCCTTTTGTTGGTGTTTTTTGCAAGAAGGAGGTGACCAAGGCAAGAGGAGGCTGAAGGAGGTGCGATTTTGGTGATTTCTAAGTTCTTAGAGATCATATTGAGGTATTTGTTTGGACCTTCTTCAGTTTTGGTGTTGATTCTTAGAGTTAGGGTTTTCTAACCCTTTTAGAGGTTGGATAAGTGGAGCATTTGGTCCCTTCTCGAGTCTATTCTTTGGATTTGGACCCAAAGAGGCCTAGAGACCTTAACCCTTGGAGCTTTATGAGTCATTTTGGGAGCCATGAGCTTGGGATGTCATTTTTGGGGATAAATCACCAAGTTAGACCATTTAGATGTTATATAAGTGTCAGGGTCTAAACTTTATGTGATTATCATGCTTGGGAAGGCCATATCTATGAATGTAAGGAACAGATCTGACCTCAGAAGGCCTATGGAGTTTCTGCATGGCATGAACTCGCCGAGTCCGAAGAATAGACTCGACGAGTAGAATGAGGGTTTCTCGTAAATCACTAAGTGAGTGGACTTGCCGAGTTGGGGAATAACTCGGTGAGTCAGGGAGATTTAGGGGGACTGGAGTTCAAGGCGGAACTCGCCGAGTTGTTCTTGAGACTCGGCGAGTTGAGTCGGCGTGGCCCCCACGATTCATGCCAGGTGGGACTCGTCGAGTCAGGGGAAGTACTCGACGTGCCAAGAGAGGGACTAAGAGAGTCAGTGGACACATGTAGACTCGTCGAGTCGCCCAAGTGCACTCGACGAGTCGGGTCAAAGTTTGACCGCTGAATTTTGTTGACTTTTAGGGTTGAGTATAGTTGTATTTATGAGAGTATTTACCTTGTGTGATTAGGCGGAAGCTAGATCATATTCCTACCGAGTGAGAGACTTACCAAGACACCTGAGGTGAGTCTTCTCAATGTACGTTACCTAGAGTGGTATTATGTGATGACCAGAGGGTCTTATGTGTTATGTATGAGATTATGTGATATGTGATATATGTATGTCATATGATGATATAGACCGGTTCGGAGGGTCCAACGAGCTATGACCAGACCAGAGGGTCCAACGAGCTACGGGACTGGAGGGTCCCACTGAGACACATCGTCCAAAGGGTCGTATATTAGCCTCGAGTGGCTTATGTTTTGTATACGGTATTTTGGGGAACTCACTAAGCATTTATGCTTACAGTTGTTGTGTATGTGTTTCAGGTACCAGTGATGAACGCGGGAAGGCGCCGGTATGATGCGTACACACGCACATTGGAGTTTATATATTCTGATCTTGGGGTTTTGTACTGATACAATGTTGATACAATGTTTTTAAAATGAATGCGAATGATATTTTATGGTTTTTCAAAAGTGAAAAATTGTTCAAATTTTACGGTGTTACATCATTAGTGTTTACAAAGTGTAACCCTAGCTTGAGCAACACTATAAATAAGCCCCTCCTAGAGCCAAAATCGGTTGCCACTTACTTTCCGACAAGGTGAAGTTGATTTTGTGCTAGTAACCTATTCACTCAAGCCTCCTCTTGCATATTGGTGCTTGTGAACCAATAGAGGCATTACACTTGAGGTGCTCAAGCTTCAAAGGACAAGAACTATAAGTCTTTCATAAAGGTATGTCACCAAACTAGTTGTATCATTCAATTGTTCAAATGTATGCAAGTTAGGACAATGCTTTGGAATAACTGAAAATGCATTTATAATAAGAGAAAACATAGATCCACAGCATTGATGGTTGCATGTGCACCATAGGAGTGTTATAGTGCTCAAAACCCAACAGTGGTATCAGAGACTAGGATTGTTTTCTAATATATTTGATGCTTACTGGCTTTTAAAAGCTGGAAAACTAAAAACTTTGGCCTCTGACTGATGAACTTGCCGAGTCCATGAACTGACTCGACGAGTCCACTCAGTAACAGAGTAACTCGTCGAGTCCAGTTCATGCATTCGACGAGTTGAAGGCTCTGTTTGCAGAATTTTGAGTTTCTTGGCCTGGCTTGGATTGAGAACACTACCACTAACTATTTTGGATCATTGGAAATTTTTTATGATATGGTAGTGCTTGTACTCATCCAACCACAAGATAATTGTCAAAGTTTAAAAATAATTGTTTTTTTTTTATATGATAAATAAAATTGCTTTCAAATTGTTGACTTGAAATTATATTGATTATGAGTATAGTTAGATCTAAATTATGTGATAATTTTCGTTGTTGGAAAATGATCTAAATGATTTTTAATGACCTATATTACATGTCCTTAAGTTATGGAAAATGAAAGGTCTCATACATTAAAATCCTGTTAAGCTCATAAGTTTTGAATGTGAAGAGTTTTGACAAGTTTCAAAACTTGACCTCAAGTTTTGGAATTTGTAGAGTCTCATCAATGAAACTTTAATTCCAAACCCTAGAGTTTTAAAAGTTAAAAACTTAAAATTCAACCCTTATACTTTATAATATTATAAGTTTAATAATATATATATATATATATACACACACACACACACACATATAAGACTAGTCAGTCTTACCATTAGTATGCCTCATTCACGAAGCCGGTCTATAAGGGGGTATAAGGTTACTGCCTATAAAATGGTGGTTTAATGGGTGTCCACTCTCACCCACCGCTTCCTTGACTTTTGGAGGGTCATTAGCTGAACGGGTAGGACAGAACATTAATTCTCCCTCAATAAACGTATAATGATAAATATAAAGTAACTAAATTCCCAATCTTAGTTACTTTAGGAAAAATGTGAAAATGGTGCAAATCCATGAAATTACACTTTACATATTGTTAACTCGTTAGTGGAGTATGTGTGTGTCACACCCCAAAACCAAGAACGGCGGAAACGTTCTGGGGCGGAGGACGTCATGTATAGTATCACAACACAGTAAACGTAAATAAGCAAACAACATCATCCATTGCATTAAATATATAATTTTAATACAAGCCTGTTCTGTACAGTTATAGACACCAAAAATAATGTAACACAAAATAATATGAGATGAGTCTTGAATGCACTCCATCTTCTCAAAAGCTAGCCTCGGTACCTGTCTACTGATGACCTGAGAATACAAGTTATTTTGAAAGAGTTTATCAGCATTAAGCTGGTGAGTCCATAAGTATTTTAGTGTCAATGTTTGTTGTCAAAACGTTTGAACCTGTCTCAAGGTATAAGTTTGTAAAAATGTAAGTAAGTGTTCAAATGTGTTTGTAAAAGTTTGAATCCCTCAGAAAATCCTATATTTTCTATTAAAGTGACCTTCTACCAAGGCTTAACTGTTTTGTAAACTCGTCTGTTGTAAAATTGTGTAATTTCCCAAGTGTAACTATCATTTGATAAAATATAGTATGTACATTAATGCTTAAGTGAGGTTATCACTAAATTATGTAATGGGTAAATCATTGTAGTACTGTAGTTTTGTATAATAAGAACTACTATTGTACTAACTAACTACCTTAAACCGGATTTATATTAAGGTATAATGTGATAAATTGCACCATGCTATCGACTGGTAACAACGACATAATGAATGGTCGTAATAAAGAAATGACGTTTGGCACCCGCAGACCTGCAAGTCCGGCTGTAGCTAGCAGCAAGGTGTAGGATAGTCAATCCAGTATAGATCTATACGCAAACTCACGCTCTCCCTCCAAGAGAATTCTGGCTACAACTCGGGCCATGACATTTAAGGCATGCTCCGACACTGTGGATCACAATTGTTAACGTATTCATGTATATGTAATGTTTCTCGTTCTAGTATAGTTGTATATGTTCATGTTTCTAGTATAGCTGTATATGCTCATGTTTCTAGTATAGTTGTATATGTACTTGTTTCTAGTATAGCTGCATATGTACTTGTTTCTAGTATAGCTGTATATGTACATGGTTCTAATATAGCTGTATATGTACTTGTTTCTAGTATAGTTGTATATGTTCCTGTGTTACCCCGATGGTAACTAACTATTGATGTACTGATAAGTATGAATATGGAAGTACTTTTATGTCTATACATGTATATATGATATATAAGTAATATGGAAACGACCTTCGGATGGTCACCCGAAATCCCACCAGACCACATCCAAATCGAGAAAAAGGAAATAGGGCGGATGGCCTTCCTAAGCCCTTTAAACATTATTTATATATCTATACATATATGGGCATGCAATTGATAATATAAAGGCATAAATAAGTTTTGAAAAGACATTTGAAAGATAAATATAATTTCAAGAGAAGATCGACTTGATGTCAATCTATAATACAATTTGAAGGCATAAGTTGATAAAACAGTTTAGGTATAAGAAACATTTGTTTGAAATTACAGTTTGTAAATAAGTTTGGATAGTAAAAGAGTTTGTAAAACATTTCAAAGTAAAGCAGTTTGATAAACAGTTTGAACAGTGGTAAAAATCGTTGTTTTCCTAGTTATTAATCACATGTGATTAAATGCAATCACATATGATTGAAGCAATAACTATAAGTATTTGACTTGTATTCCCCACCATAAAGTATTTAAAACATTTAAAATCATTTCAAAGGTTGATTCAAAGGGGTATGAACTCACTTGTGGTGAGTTGTACGAATTGCAGTGTCGGATACCGTGCTAGGTGGCAAACGGAGACTTGTTTACACACACGAGCCTAGTTATCATATAATAAGCATATATATAACTAATTAGACAAATAATAACTTAATAAATAAGTTAAAACACTTAGGAACATGTAAAAACTTTTAATAAGTGCTTAAGGTCCTAGTGGTTGCATCTAAGTTGCTACGGGACAAGGCAAAAGGGTTTGAAACATCAAATGGCCTTGCATAAGAGTTCACCACCCAACAAACCCCATCCTTTGGAGTTTACGGCCGTAAACTCATGGGTTTATGGCCGTGAACTCCTCACTTGGTGGTTGTGGGTGTTTTAAGGTGTTATCTTGGTCCTAGAACACTCCTAGCTTTGTTGGAATAATACATGAAGTAGTTTAAAGCCCTAGAATGCTCCATAGGGGAGTTTACGGCCTATAGTCCATATACCCTAGAGTTTACGGCCGTAAACTCCTATGGGGTGATGGCTTTTAATTCATTTGAGGCACTTGCACATCAAGGATAGCTTCCATGATTTTATCTAAGGCTAATGGGGACAAGAGGCACACATTTGTGCCTTCACTTGGTGTTTACGGCCCAAGAGGTGTTCCTTGGCTGTAAACTCCCTTTAAGGGATGTTCTTGATGTCTTTTACTCCCCATTCAAGTCCTAGGTGTTCAATGGTAATTGTCTTAAGGCCTTAGGGGTGTTTGTGGTGCATTTAACCCTTGGAAAAGGGATTTACGGCCCAAGAGATGTTCTTGGCCGTAAACTCCTATAAACTTATGATTTTGAAGTGTTTTGATGTCTAAAATAGTCACAAGCATATGAGGGTTAAAGTCCTTAAGCTTTAGCGGTGGTTTAGGGCACTAAATGCCCTTAAAAAGGGGTTTACGGCCCAAGAAAAGTCCTTGGCCGTAAACTCCTATTACTTGTTGATTTTGGATGCTTTCTAGTCTCTAAAGATCATACACAAGGTCCTTAATAAGTTGCTTAACAAGAAAATGGGTCTAGGTAGCCTTAAAGCTCCATTTTGGAGTTTACTCCCCAAGAACGTTCTTGGGCGGTAAACTCCCGGATCTTGTAATCTAAACATGTAATTGATGTTATAAAGCATCTAACAAGTATTGAAACACATTTTGTAAAGTAGACTCACAATCTGGGATGAAAACCCGAAGATCCGTCAGTGAGAATATGACTTTTCTCTATTTGGAATTGTGAATAATGAATTAATTTAATTCAGAAAACTATTTATAGTCCTGGAATATTTTGGCAGAAAATATTTTTATTCCTGATATTGGACTGTAAGATTATGAAACTTGGAATGCTCAAATTTCACAAAACCAGGAGCATCCACTCTCCTGATACCTCCTTAAACATAAACCCTAATGTACACAAACTTGATCGGAAAAGTATGAAAATCACTGAAACTGGACTAGCTTCTATTGAATAGATGATGTTCGTACAAATGGAAATTTCAGGTTGTCACATCATCCCCCTGTTAGAGGGAATTTCGTCCCGAAATTAGAATTTATGCAAATTTAAAGTTACAACAATTAAGCGAAAAGATGAGGGTATTTCAACTTCATCTGATCCTCGTGTTCCCAATGAATTCCGGTCCTCGCTTGGCGTTCCAGCGAACCTTCACGATAGGGATACGGCTTTGTTTCGTCTGCTTGACCTCACAGTCCATGATTTCTACAGGTTCTTCCACGAAGTTGAGGCTCTCGTTGATCTCGATCTCGTCGAGTGGGATTACAAGAGTCTCGTCGGACAGACACTTTTTCAAGTTAGATACGTGGAATATAGAATGTACGTTACGAAGTGTGTCGGGTAGGTCGAGTTTGTAAGCTACGGGGCCGACTCTGGCAAGAATCTCGAAGGGCCCTATGTACCTCGGATTAAGCTTCCCACGCTTGCCGAAGCGTATCAAGCCCTTCCAGGGTGAGACTTTGAGAAGGACTCGGTCTCCCACCTGAAATTCCAAAGGTTTTCTTCGTTTATCGGCGTAGCTCTTCTGTCAGTCTCTAGAGGCTTTCAATCGTTCATGGATATGAACGATTTTCTCTGTCGTTTCCCGAATGATTTCCGGACCGGTGAGAGTACCGTCGGAAGCTTGCCCCCTAGCTAATTGGGTATCACCCACCTCAGCCCAGCACAGAGGGGATCTGCACTTTCGGCCGTAGAGAGCTTCGAATGGAGCAGCCTTGATGCTCGTGTGATAACTGTTATTATAGGAAAATTCGACAAGGGGTAAATGAGTATCCCATGCTTTCCCAAAATCAATCACACAGGCTCGCAACATATCTTCCAGTGTTTGGATGGTCCTCTCACTCTGTTCGTCGGTCTGTGGATGGTAGGTTGTGCGCATGTCCAGCCTTGTTCCTAGGGAATGTTGTAGTGATTGCCAAAATCTTGAGGTGAACCTACTATCTCTATCGGAGATAATGGAAATAGGTACACCATGTAGCCGTACAATTTCCCTAATGTATGTTCTCGTAAGTTTCTCCATCTTGTCGGTTTCTTTGATAGGCAGGAAGTGTGCAGACTTAGTCAATCTATCAACGATGACCCATATGGTGTCAAGTCCACCCGTTGTCTTGGGCAACTTGGTTATGAAATCCATAGTGATCCGCTCCCACTTCCACTCTGGAATCTCTGGTTGTTGCAGTAAACCAGAGGGCTTCTGGTACTCGACCTTAACCTTTGCGCAAGTAAGGCATTTACTTACGAAGGTAGCAATCTCTGCCTTCATATTAGGCCACCAGTATAGCTTTTTAAGATCCGGATACATCTTATCTGAACCTGGGTGGACGGAATACCGAGTGTTGTGCGCCTCGGTCATGACCAAGTCTCGGAAACCACCGTGTTCCGGTGTCCAGATCCGGTTCATGAAATATAATGTTCCGTCACCCTTGGCTTCTAAATTCTTGTCCATTCCTCTAAGGGATTCACTTGACACATTTTCAGGTTTCCTGGCCTCAAGTTGAGCCGCCTGAATTTGCTTAGTCAGGTGTGAATGGATGGTTATCGATAATGACTTGACTTTGCGACCAGAATATTCCTTCCGACTTAGGGCGTCTGCTACTACGTTGGCTTTACCCGGATGATAACGAATATCGCATTCATAGTCACTGAGTACCTCGACCCACCGTCGTTGTCTCATGTTGAGCTCCTTCTGATCGAAAATATGTTGTAAACTCTTGTGGTCGGTAAAGATAGTGCTCTTCCTTCCATACAAGTAATGTCTCCAGATCTTCAGAGCAAACACTACTGCTCCTAGTTCAAGATCGTGGGTCGTGTAGTTAACCTAGTGTGTCTTCAACTGTCTCGAGGCGTAGGCGATGACCTTACCTCGCTGCATCAGAACACATCCGAGTCCTTGATTGGATGCATCGCAATAGACTACGAAGTCTTCTATTCCTTCTGGAAGGGATAGTATCGGTGCGGTGTACAAGGCTCGTTTGAGCGTTTGGAATGCTCTTTCTTGTTTCTCTTCCCAGTCAAAGGCCACGCCTTTCTGGGTCAGGGTTGTAAGAGGTTTCGCTATTCGGGAGAAGTTCTGAATGAACCTGCGGTAGTAGCCAGCGAGACCTAGAAATTGACGAATTTCTGTAGGCGTATTTGGCGCTGACCAGTTCTCAATGGCTTTTATTTTGGATGGGTCCACGTGGATTCCCTCTTCGCTTACCACGTGTCCTAAGAATTCGACTCTTCGGATCCAAAATTCACATTTCGAGAACTTCGCATAAAGTTTCTCTTTTTGTAATGTCTCTAGAACTTGTCGCAGGTGATCGCCATGCTCTTTCTTACTTCTGGAGTAGATTAGGATGTTGTGAATGAAAATGATGACGAACTGATCCAAGTAAGGTCGGCATACTCTATTCATCAGATCCATGAAGACTGCCGGCGCATTGGTCAATCCGAATGGCATCACCACGAACTCGTAGTGTCCGTAACGAGTTCGGAAGGCTGTCTTCGGCACATCCTCCTCTAGCACTCGTAACTGGTGATATCCGGATCTCAGATCAATCTTGGAAAAATAGTTCGCCCCTTGCAGTTGGTCGAATAGATCATCTATGCGTGGCAGAGGATAACGATTTTTGATCGTCAATTTTTTGAGTTCTCTGTAGTTAATACACATACAAAATGATCTGTCTTTCTTCTTAACGAACAAGACCGGTGCTCCCCAAGGTGAGAAACTTGGTCTTATGAAGCCCTTGCTGAGCAGTTCGTTAAGTTGACCAGAGAGTTCTTGCATCTCGGCTAGTGCTAAACGGTAGGGCGACTTGGCTACTGGGGTAGCTCCTGGGACTAAGTCGATTCTGAACTCGACTTGTCGTTGCGGAGGTAACTCGGGTAGTTCTTCTGGGAAAATGTCGGGGAAGTCGCTCACTACTGGGATTTTCTTTAGTTCTTTCATTTCTAGGTTCGTGTCGACGACGTGATCAAGGAATGCGTGGTATTCTTTGCGCAGATATTTCTATGCTTGAATACTAGATATAATGCGAAGACTCGCACCAAGTTTGTCGCCGTAGACTATAAGAGTTTCGTTAGACGGGAGGTTTAGACGGACTGCTTTCTCGTAGCACATGATGTCGGCGCGATGAAGACTTAACCAATCCATGCCGATAATAATGTCGAAGCTTTTTATTGAGACCGACATAAGGTCGATTGGGAATGAATGGCTATCTAAGGTTAGGAGACAACCTAAGTATATGCTATTAGTACTTTCAGTTTTCCCATTGGCCATTTCTACTGTGAATTGTTCATTAAGTTCGTGTGGTTGTTGCTTAAGCATGCGAGCAAATTTGTGGTTTACGAAGCTTCGCTCCGCTCCACTATCGAACAGAATGCATGCATAGGAGTTATCAAGGAGGAACGTACCAGTTACCACTGTCGGGTCAGCAACTGCTTCCCCGTGGCCTATAGCTAGTACCCTCCCTGCTCCTCCAGTATTCCTGGCCTTGGGGCAGTCCCTTTTAAAGTGGCCTGTTTCGCCACATCCATAACAAGTTGGGCTCGCGCCTGAGCCAGGAACTTGGGAGATCGGTTGTGCCGGGAACTTACAGAATCGGACGGTGTGTCCTTTTCTGTTGCAGTTATAACACTGCATTTCACGGCAGGCGCCGTTGTGGTGGTAGTTGCATTTGTTGCACTTGGGCAAACTTCCAACATACCGACTCACCGGAGCAGTAGCTACAGTAGGGGTTACCGCGGCATGCACTGCCACGATTTGTTGTTTCTTTGCAGCTCGCTGCTTCTTCTTCTCATCCCAAAACTTCCGCTTGGTGCCAGCGGGTTTTGAGGGTTCTGGGATGGCTAGGGTGGTTGTGGTTGCAGGGGTCTTGACTCCATGGTCAATGAGTCTTTGTGCCAAACGCTTGGCACTGTCGAAGGTAGCGGGGTTCGATGCTAAGACATTCCCCTGGTACGGAGGCATTAGCCCCCATATGTACCGTTCGATCTTTTTCCCTTCAGTGGGAACCATATTGGGGCAGAGGGCCACCAGTTCGCTAAATCGGGCAGTGTAAGCGATCACATTGGCGCCCTTCATGGTCAGATTCCAGAGTTCATGTTCCAACTTCTGGATTTCGCCCCTCGGGCAGTATTCCTCAGTCATGAGGTCCTTCATCGTTTCCCATCCCATGTCGTTAGCCACGACGAGTGTCAGGGCTTTGACGTGGCCGTTCCACCACGTTAGGGCTTTACCCTCAAAAGTGCATGCGGCATATTTCACTTTGCACGCAGTAGGGCATGAACAGATTTCGAAGACTGATTCAGTCTTCTCGAACCATTGCGAGAGGGCAATGACTCCGCCGGTGCCATAGAAAGGCTTCAGCTTGCAGTTTGTGAAATCCTTGTAGGAGCACTCTCTCGAGCGCACAGGGATTTCGATCGGAATAGATTCCACAGGGGTTCCACCTCTGCTGGCATCTGATGAGTGATACTGATCCATGGCAGTTGCCACTGCTGCAGCTATGGCAGCATTCAGGGCTGCAGTATCGATGACCGGAGGCGGTGGAGGCGGTGGAGGTACAGGATTATTCCTATTCCTGGGAGATTTGCGAGGAGGCATCTTTCAGCTATAAGTTTATAAAGATAAGAAAGATGGTAAGAATCAATTTGTAAGAAACATGAGAGTGACACATGGACTAACTAACCATAGCCTAACAGTTGAATGAGTGTTTGAAATCTCAATAAGAAATATTAGTAGGAATACACATGTGTACAGATTTTTCCCACAGATTAGATAGATTTCAATAGTACGGGTATTACTGATGTAATATGTTCAAGGAAAATCGACCTATCAGTAGGTCTTACATCATACCAAAAGGACAAGACTGACAGTCTTAGATTCCTAATTAGAGTATCGAAAGTTAGGAATATTTTACAGACAAGTGCTACTTAGAGCACATAAGTTCAAGGCTATCCCTAAATAAAAAGACAGAGATGTACTAGACATCGTCTAATGGCGATGGGAATTCCTCGGGCGAGCCCTGAGGTCGGACACTTGGCGAAACACCTCTTGAAGGTGTCGATCCTCAGCTCTCTGACGAGCTCGAAGTTCTAAGACTTCCGCACGGGAGGCAGCCAGTTGTAGCTATAGGGTTTCGTTGGTTCTCCGGGTCTGTTCCATGTCTTCTTCAAGACGGCGGATGCAGACTGTATTGACACCTGAGTTGGCATCAATCTCCATGACCCGGTCGATGGCTGCTCGACCTTGCTCGACATTACGAGCTATTCTTCGGATAATGACAGGCAGAGCTCTATCAGCAGAGCCACCATCGCTGACGTTGTAAAAGGTTCGGTCCCCAAAGTATGGTAAGGGTTGACCCTGTTCATCACTCCAGCGGTTCAGGTTGTTTGCCCACATGGATGTAGGAACTGGAAACGCTGGTCGAGGGTTGTTGTTCGGGGCTTGACCTACAAGCGGTAGGTTGTTGACTTCAGGCTCGGAGTCAGATCCATCAGAAAAGCCTTCTGCGAGGTGATCATCCAAAGGGATTGGATGCTCATCTTCGGGCTCTTCATCGATCCACCCGGCATTGCCTTCATTGGGAAAGTACGGGTCGCCATGATGGAATCCAGCCATTTAGATCTATGCGAGAAGAGAGGTATACGAATATAGTATACGTGTAGCTAGTAGTACAAAATACACCTATTGTATTTTAAGTTTAGGTTCTACTGATCTTCTTGTGGTAGTGTTGGTAAGTTTTTAGACTTGTTAACATATCACAACCATTCTAGGGCATATGCTAATCACTCCTAGGACCAGCATAGTTCATTAGGCTATGCCATTCCCAGGACTGACCATACATCCCCGAGCTCACTTGTGATATTTAACAATCGTAATACTTTTGTTCTTGTCATTGTGACACTGATTTTAGTATGAATGCAGACTAGTATACTTAATTAAATATTTTAATATTTAAAGTATAGACTCTTGGTCAGAGTGTTTTAATCCCTTTTGGGTTTATAGATTAGTATATCTTTTATGGGTTGATATACTTGATTCACTATAAACAATGCTCTGATACCAATCTGTCACACCCCAAAACCAAGAACGGCGGAAACGTTCTGGGGTGGAGGACGTCATGTATAGTATCACAACACAGTAAACGTAAATAAGCAAACAACATCATCCATTGCATTAAATATATAATTTTAATGCAAGCGTGTTCTGTACAGTTATAGACACCAAAAATAATGTAACACAAAATAATATGAGATGAGTCTTGAATGCACTCCATCTTCTCAAAAGCTGGCCTCGGTACTTGTGTACTGATGACCTGAGAATACAAGTTATTTTGAAAGTGTTTATCAGCATTAAGCTGGTGAGTCCATAAGTATTTTAGTGTCAATGTTTGTTGTCAAAACGTTTGAACCTGTCTCAATGTATAAGTTTGTAAAAATGTAAGTAAGTGTTCAAATGTGTTTGTAAAAGTTTGAATCCCTCAGAAAATCCTATATTTTCTATTAAAGTGACCTTCTACCAAGGCTTAACTATTTTGTAAACTCGTCTGTTGTAAAAGTGTGTAATTTCTCAAGTGTAACTATCATTTGATAAAATATAGTATGTACATTAATGCTTAAGTGAGGTTATCACTAAATTATGTAATGGGTAAATCATTGTAGTACTGTAGTTTTGTATAGTAAGAACTATTGTTGTACTAACTAACTACCTTAAACCGGATTTATATTAAGGTATAATGTGATAAATTGCACCATGCTATTGACTGGTAACAACGACATAATGAATGGTCGTAATAAAGAAATGACGTTTGGCACCCGCAGACCTGCAAGTCCGGCTGTAGCTAGCAGCAAGGTGTAGGATAGTCAATCCAGTATAGATCTATATGCAAACTCACGCTCTCCCTCCAAGAGAATTCTGGCTACAACTCGGGCCATGACATTTAAGGCATGCTCCGACACAGTGGATCACAATTGTTAACGTATTCAAGTATATGTAATGTTTCTCGTTCTAGTATAGTTGTATATGTTCATGTTTCTAGTATAGCTGTATATGCTCATGTTTCTAGTATAGTTGTATATGTACTTGTTTCTAGTATAGCTGCATATGTACTTGTTTCTAGTATAGCTGTATATGTACTTTTTTCTAGTATAGCTGTATATGTACATGGTTCTAGTATAGCTGTATATGTACTTGTTTCTAGTATAGCTGTATATGTTCCTATGTTACCCCGATGGTAACTAACTATTGATGTACTGATAAGTATGAATATGGAAGTACTTTTATGTCTATACATGTATATATGATATATAAGTAATATGGAAACGACCTTCGGATGGTCACCCGAAATCCCACCAGACCACATCCAAATCGAGAAAACGGAAATAGGGCGGATGGCCTTCCTAAGCCCTTTAAACATTATTTATATATCTATACATATATGGGCATGCAATTGATAATATATAGGCATAAATAAGTTTTGAAAAGACATTTGAAAGATAAATATAATTTCAAGAGAAGATCGACTTGATGTCAATCTATAATACAATTTGAAGGCATAAGTTGATAAAACAGTTTAGGTATAAGAAACATTTGTTTGAAATTACAGTTTGTAAATAAGTTTGGATAGTAAAAGAGTTTGTAAAACATTTCAAAGTAAAGCAGTTTGATAAACAGTTTGAACAGTGGTAAAAATCGTTGTTTTCCTAGTTATTAATTACATGTGATTAAATGCAATCACATGTGATTGAAGAAATAACTATAAGTATTTGACTTGTATTCCCCACCATAAAGTATTTAAAACATTTAAAATCATTTCAAAGGTTGATTCAAAGGGGTATGAACTCACTTGTGGTGAGTTGTACGAATTGCAGTGTCGGATACCGTGCTAGGTGGCAAACGGAGACTTGTTTACACGCACGAGCCTAGTTATCATATAATAAACATATATATAACTAATTAGACAAATAATAACTTAATAAATAATTTAAAACACTTAGGAACATGTAAACACTTTTTATAAGTGTTTAAGGTCCTAATGGTTGCATCTAAGTTGCTACGGGACAAGGCAAAAGGGTTTGAAACATCAAATGGCCTTGCATAAGAGTTCACCACCCAACAAACCCCACCCTTTGGAGTTTACGGCCGTAAACTCATGGGTTTATGGCCGTGAACTCCTCACTTGGTGGTTGTGGGTGTTTTAAGGTGTTATCTTGGTCCTAGAACACTCCTAGCTTTGTTGGAATAATACATGAAGTAGTTTAAAGCCCTAGAATGCTCCATAGGGGAGTTTACGGCCTATAGTCCATATACCCTAGAGTTTACGGCCGTAAACTCCTATGGGGTGATGGCTTTTAATTCATTTGAGGCACTTGCACATCAAGGATAGCTTCCATGATTTTATCTAAGGCTAATAGGGACAAGAGGCACACATTTGTGCCTTCACTTGGAGTTTACGGACCAAGTGGTGTTCCTTGGCCGTAAACTCCCTTTAAGGGATGTTCTTGATGTCTTTTACTCCCCATTCAAGTCCTAGGTGTTCAATGGTAATTGTCTTAAGGCCTTAGGGGTGTTTGTGGTGCATTTAACCCTTGGAAAAGGGATTTACGGCCCAAGAGATGTTCTTGGCCGTAAACTCCTATAAACTTATGATTTTGAAGTGTTTTGATGTCTAAAATAGTCACAAGCATATGAGGGTTAAAGTCCTTAAGCTTTAGCGGTGGTTTAGGGCACTAAATGCCCTTAAAAAGGGGTTTACGGCCCAAGAAAAGTCCTTGGCCGTAAACTCCTATTACTTGTTGATTTTGGATGCTTTCTAGTCTCTAAAGATCATACACAAGGTCCTTAATAAGTTGCTTAACAAGAAAATGGGTCTAGGTAGCCTTAAAGCTCCATTTTGGAGTTTACTCCCCAAGAACGTTCTTGGGCGGTAAACTCCCGGATCTTGTAATCTAAACATGTAATTGATGTTATAAAGCATCTAACAAGTATTGAAACACATTTTGTAAAGTAGACTCACAATCTGGGATGAAAACCTGAAGATCCGTCAGAGAGAATATGGCTTTTCTCTATTTGGAATTGTGAATAATGAATTAATTTAATTCAGAAAACTATTTATAGTCCTGGAATATTTTGGCAGAAAATATTTTTATTCCTGATATTGGACTGTAACATTATGAAACTTGGAATGCTCAAATTTCACAAAACCAGGAGCATCCACTCTCCTGATACCTCCTTAAACATAAACCCTAATGTACACAAACTTGATCGGAAAAGTATGAAAATCACTGAAACTGGACTAGCTTCTATTGAATAGATGATGTTCTTACAAATGGAAATTTCGGGTTGTCACAGTGTGGTTAACTGTTACACTAATCTGGGACTGACAATGTGTGGCACAGGATAGCTTGGTGTTAATCATAGATCAATGGAGCGTGTGTGGTTAGCCGGCACATTGGTTAGGTGATTTGTAACATTGGGTGTACCAAGTTAATTTGCATGGTTATTCACACCATGTTTGTGATCCTAGGCATCCCAGTCACAAACTTGAAGGGCACAATCGAGATTTAAACATTCCATTGAAAAGTTCAATGAATCTCAAAGGATCTAGGAATTTTAAATACAATTAAAACTTAATAATCTATTTCATTTTTCATGGTGAAAATTGGTAAATTGTCATTTACCTACCTTCAAATATTTTACAATTGGATTACGACATCCCTCTTCGCAATTGTAGAATATTGTGTTGGGTCATAGCCTTAATATTTCATATTAGGTGTAATATTAATGATTAGCATCTAACTTAAAACTTGTTCTTCTTATTTTCGGATGTCTATCCCAAAGAATGCTTCCACCCCAAAGAATGCTTCCACACCAATCCTTTTAGGATCTTTCTCCCTCATACAACTATGTGGGAGGCTGATTTTCGCTCGAACTTTAATGGTTTGATTTGTAACATCAGAATGGCTATTCGCTATGAGGATAATGAATATGTCCTGGATAAAGAGCTTAAGGAGATTGATGTAACCACTACCACTCTTGAGCAAATCCCTAAACACACAACTCATGAGAGGTATGCGACAAAGGTTTTGTGTCTAATGATTGCTACCATGACTGTTGACTTGTAGAAGTCCTATGAGGACTACTATCCTTTTGAAATATATCAAGATTTGATGGAAAGATACCATCAAAGTGCTCGACAGGAAAGGTATGAGATCATTTCCTCGATGATCACAACCAAAAAGAAGGATGGTGAACCCATCACGACCCACTTGGAAAAAGATGTAGAGATTCATGAACCACTTGCCAAAATTGAATGTCAATTTTGATGAAGAGTTGGCGATAGATATAATTCAACACTCTTTAACTTCTTGTTATGATCAGTTTCGTATGACTTATCATATGAACAAGGAGGAGGTCACTCTTAGCAACCTTCAAGGCCTTTTAAGGACTGCAGAAAGCGACTTGAAAGGTAAGTCGATTGTGTCCACTTCTACTCCTACTACTTCTGCCCCTGTTCTGGCAATCAGACATTGGAAGGGAAAGAAGATGAAGGCTCCCTACAAGAGACGCAGGGGAAAGTCTCTTGATGGATCCTCTTGTAGTGGGACCAAAGGTGGTTCTGCTAATTCCTCTTCCAATCTGAATGATTCTGATTGCTTCCATTGCTATCACAAAGGGCACTGGAAACAAAGTTTCCCTAAGTACTTCCAGGACATAAAGGATGGGAAGATCAAGACCACCTTTGCAGGTATTTACACTATTCAATCTAATCTTTCATCACATGGTAATTATTGGGTCCTTGATACAGGTTATGGATTTCACTTTTGTTCTGATTGGCAGTGACTAAAAAGAATTAAGGATGTGGAGCACAGTGTCACACCCTGGCCGTCGGTAGAAACACCGGATGGTGTAACGTCATTCTTCGTATCACAATTATGTAACATACATTGAACAGTATTAAAGAAAATACATACCTTTATTGATAATTGAAAGTTACATAACTGTTTTTCTAGAACCTATTACATAATATCCGACTATGGCATATTTCTTAATGAACAGAAAGATAATAGTAAAACTTCTCCTGTTTGAATACATACCAGCTTTTCAAGATCCTGAAAAGCACATACATTTTAAAATACGTCAACATAAAGTTGGCAAGTCCATAGGTTTTGACTCTATATAAAAATAACACATTTTCGAAGTCCAAAAGTATAGATTTGAAAGTATCATTTTGACTCTTCAACATTTAGTATATATATCAGGTATAATATTCTACTTATCAAATAAGTGCTATACCTAAACGTTCTTTGAACCTAGAGTATAAGTAGGGGGAAACTTATACATCACATTAATACTTTTTTACGACAAAGTATAATGTTTCTAAAAAATTGCTTCCATGAGCCTGTAACCGCTGCTACGACACAATACCTTTGATAAAACACACTCATGATTTCCATGAGACACAATACACTCATAATTTCTATGAGAAACAACGTCGTACCCATCATCGATGCTGGAACAATAACAAGTAAAAGGATAGTTCGTCACTTGTTTATGGTTGACAGTAATTAACAATCACAAGTGGGGTTGTCAACCCGTATACAAATTATACATGACTTCCTCGCTCACACGGGATTAACGGTTACAGTTTAGAGGATTTCCGCTAATATCCATAATCTTAGTTGATGAATACAATTACTCATGCAGACTTCGACGACTTCCTATAGCCCTAACAACAAAAGCATTTTCGTGTCTAAAACCCTAAGTTACTAGACTTTGCTTTTAAACATTACTCCTAACTTCATAACATTTAGGCAGTATAACAGCGATAACTTGAAGTAAAACCAGGTTTTATCTTGACATAGAACCAATAACAACAACATATAACATAACAAGTTTTATATTGACATTAAACCAACAATAACAACGTACATACTTTTTAACATATAGAACTTCTGAATATAACTTCGGAACTATATCACACACAACATATATAGAATCTTAAGTATAACTCAAGATCTACATTAATATATATCTATAACAATAGCATGCTAACAAGTTGACAATAGTTGTATATATTTAAAATATTATATTTAGAACAACTATATCTCCATTAATATAACTATCTATATTGATACAAATAAACCATCATATAGACCTAATAGTAACGTATATATAGTATATAGCATGTGTTTTCCCCCAAAAATATTAGAAAGTGGGTCGATGAAACTCACCGTAGTAGCGTGATTTTATGTATCTAAGCAGAAACAGTCAGCGATACGAGGTCGTTGGGGCTCGGGATGCAAGATGGCTTCAGCAAGGGAGAGAGGAGAAAAGGAAATGGTGTAAGGAATAGCTAAGGTCGAACCTGCTATTTATAGTAAGGATTTTGGACTCTCACGTCGTAAGTTTTATAAACCCACGTCGTGAGTCTTCATGCTCATCGCATAGACTTGCCATTTGCGTCCCTAGCTTCGGAGGGTAGCCATGTGACTCCTCACGTCGTGAATTATCCTTGCTCACGTCGTGAGTTTGGATCTTATCCCTTCGTAGCCTCGTCATACACCTTCTAGATACCTAGATGTGGCTAAATGACACCTCACATCGTGAATAAACCCTTGTTCATGTCGTGAGTTCAGTCAGATTAGGGTTTCTGATAGCCGAATCTTCGGAAGGTCGTAACTTTCATATACGAACTCCGTTTTTGACGTTCTGTATATCCACACGTAGGTATTTAGGATTACTACAACTCTCTTTTAGAATCCAAAGGCTAATTCTAAGTGTATTTTAAATTCCTCTTATTGTATAGATATATAGTGTTCGATTTATCATAACTTCCTTACGCGAAGTCAGATTCAGACGTTCTCTACATCTTTGGAATCGTATGGACATATACTTTGAGTTGTATTATAAAGAAAGTTTGTATTTGTATTAGGATTTATAATGAGGTACATAGTACGTTTATCACATTATTAGTTTACAAAATTATATGATTGGTATAATCACATGTGATTGTCTATTGTCCTATTTTGACTGGTGTTACATTCTCCCTCCATTAGAATAATTTCGTCCTGAAATTTATCTTGAGGATGGGATTTTGTCAAATAGTTGGTGGTAATTTTCTTTCATTTGATCTTCACGTTCCCAAGTAAATCCAGGTCCTCATAAAGAGTTCCATCGAACTTTCACTATGGGAATACGACTTTGCTTTAATCGTTTGACTCCTCGATCCATGATCTCTACAGGTTCTTCTACAAAGTTGAGTTTTGTATTGACTTGTATCTCGTCAAGAGGTACAACAAGAGTGTCATCGGATAGACATCTTTTGAGATTTGATACGTGAAAAACGTTGTGTACATTACTTAGCTCTTGAGGCAACTTGTGTTGATATGCAACAGAACCAATTCTTGCTAGAATTTCAAAAGGTCCTATATACCGTGCGGTTAGTTTGCCTCGCTTCCCGAATCTAATTACAACTTTCCAAGGAGATATCCTCAACATTACTTTTTCTCCAACTTGGAATTCTAAAGGCTTACGTCTTACATCGACATAGCTCTTTTGACGATCACGTGCAGCCTTTAATCGATCCTTAATTTGCACGATCTTTTCAGTTGTCTCATGGATTATTTCTGGTCCAGTACGTAAGGTATCGCTTGTACGTTCTCTGGGTATTTGTGTATCTCCAACTTCTATCCAACGTATAGGGGAACGACATTTTCGTCCATAAAGAGCCTCAAACGGTGCAGCCTTGATGTTGGTGCGATGACTATTGTTGTAGGAAAACTCAATTAACGGTAAATGAATATCTCATGCATTTCCAAAGTCTATTACACAGGCTCGAAGCATGTCTTCTAATGTCTGAATGGTTCTCTCACTCTGACCATCAGTCTGTGGATGGTAAGCTGTACTGATATCTAGACGTGTTCCTAAGGATTTTTGTAGAGATTGCTAAAATCATGAAGTAAATCTACTATCTCTGTCAGAAATAATAGAATTTGGAACTCCATGCAATCTGACAATTTCCTTAAGATAAACTCTATTCAGCTTCTCCATCTTGTCATTCTCCTTAACTGGTAAGAAAAGGGCGGACTTAGTCAATCTATCGACTATTACCTAAATAGTGTCGAACCTACTAGGAGTTTTGGGTAACTAAGTGATGAAGTCCATTGAAATCTGCTCCCATTTCCATTCTAGTATTTCCGATTGTGGAAGTAAACCTGAAGGCTTTTGATGTTCTGCCTTTACTCTAGAACAAGTCAAACATTTGCTCACATCAGTAGCAATTTCTGGCTTCATGTTTTACCACTAATAATGTACTTTTAAATCCAAGTACATTTTGTCAGAGCCTGGATGCATGGAATATCTGGACTTGTGGGCTTCTTCTAAGACCAAGTCCCTGACTCCACTGAACTTAGGCGTCCAAATTCGCTTCATAAAGTGTCACGTTCTGTCATCTTTTTGTATCAGTTGCTTTTCCATTCCTCGCAAAGCTTCGTTCTTGATGTTTTATTCTTTTAGAGCCTCAAGTTGAGCTTCTCTAATTTGTGCGGTAAAGTTAGAATGGATAGTTATAGTTAATGCTCGTACCTGTCGGGGTTTAATATATTCTTTCCGGCTCAAGGCATCTGCTACCACATTTGCTTTTCCGGGATGATAACGAATCTCACATTCGTAATCATTCAATAATTCAACCCATCTTCTTTGTCTTATATTAAGATCTTTTTGGTCGAATATGTGTTGGAGACTCTTGTGGTCAGTAAAAATAGTACACTTAGTACCGTATAAGTAATGTCTCCAAATTTTTAGTGCAAAAACTACAGCTCCTAATTCAAGATCATGGGTAGTGTAATTATTCTCATGCACCTTAAGTTGTCGTGATGTATAGGCGATAACTTTTCCTCTTTGCATCAACGCACATCCCAATCCTTGACTTGATGCGTCGCAGTACACGACGAAATCTTATGTCCCATCTGGAAGGGATAGGATTGGTGTACTACACAACATTTGCTTCAGTTTCTAAAAATCAGCTTCTTGTTTGTCTTCCCAGTTGAACTCCATATCCTTCTGGGTTAGTGTTGTAAGCGGCTTGGCTATTTTAGAGAAATTCTCTATGAATCTGTGGTAATAGCCAGCAAGTCCTAAGAATTGACGCACTTCTGTTGGTGTCTTTGGTGCGTTCGAATTCCTAATTGCCTCGACTTTGGATGGTTCAACATGAATTTCTTCATTGCTAACGACATGACCTAAAAGTTGTACTTTTGTAATCCAAAACTCGCATTTGGAGAATTTAGCATACAACTTTTCTTTTCTTAGTAGATCCAAGATTATTTGCAGGTGTTGACCGTGTTCTTCCTTGGTTCATGAATATATCAATATATCATCAATAAATACGATCACAAATTTATCCAAGTATGGTTTGCAAACGCGATTCATGAGATCCATAAACACTGCTGGGGCATTGGTCAGTCCAAAACACATAACTAAGAACTCATAATGACCATAATGAGTTCTAAATGTTGTTTTTCGAATGTTGTCCTCTTGTACCCTGAGTTGATGGTATCCTGATCTAAGATCTATCTTTGATTAGTAGCTAGATCATTGCAGTTGATCGAATAGATCATCAATTCTTGGAAGCGGACAATGATTCTTGATTGTTAGCTTGTTCAGCTCCCGATAATCAATACACATTCGAAAGGATCCATCCTTCTTCTTGACAAACAAGATTGGTGCTCCCCAATGTGAGAAACTTGGTCTGATAAATCCTTTTTCAAGAAGTTCTTGTAGTTGGCTAGACAATTATTGCATTTCAGACGGAACCAATCGATAAGGAGATTTCCTTACTAGTACTGCTCCTGGAATTAAGTCGATTCGAAACTCAACTTGTCGGACGGGAGGTATTCCAGGTAGATCCTCAGGAAACATGTTAGGGAAATCACATACTTGAGGTATGTCCTTGATTTCTTTGTCTTTCTCTTCCTATCTACATTGAGGGCTAAGAATGTGCTACATTTCTGATGTAGATATTTCTGGGTCTTAGTACAAGAGATAACTTTGAGGTTCTTCCCAGATTTATCACCATAGATAATCAGGGCTTCACCGTTTGGTAAGGGTAGTCGTATGGCTTTCTCATGACATAAAATTTCAGCATGGTGTGAAGATAACCAATCCATGCCAATTATGACATCAAAACTACCGATTGGCATTGGCATGAGGTTGACGTGAAAAAGGTAGTTATTAAGAGTTAACAAACAGTTTTCTAGGGTTTCATGTGTTTTCTCAGATTTTCCGTTAGCAATTTCTACTTCATAGATTTCTTTTAATCTGCTAGACTTATGACTTAACAATTTTCTAAATGTCGGAGTTATAAAACTTCGATCTTCTCCAGAGTCGAAGAGTATGGTAGCATATAAATTATCTATGAGAAACATACCAGATTCGACCGAAGGGTCCTGGATAGCCTCTCTGCTTCCGATCACAAACGCCCTGCCACGTCCTATGTCTCCTTGACTCCTTAACTTTGGACATTCTTTCTTGATCTGTCCAACCTCCCCACACTCATGGCATTTTCTTCCTTCACCAAGGCCTGTCCCATTATTGGTTTGTTGATTGACTGTTGCAGGTGTTGTGCTCCTGCAGTAACTAGCAGTATGCCCCCTTTTCTTGCACTTCATGCAGACAAAACAGTCACCTGGATGATGATGGTTGCATTGATTGCACCATGAAGATTTTGGTTGCGTAGGTACTCCTGTTGTGGCTGCATAATTGGTTGCCACTTCTTGTCTTTTCTCAGATGATTGTTTGGGATTCTTCCTATTAAACTTGCGCTTGTTTTTTCTAGATTTGGGAGACTTAGCCTTTGAGATTACTTCGGTTCCTTGGATCTCTGTGAGGGTTAGCTGATGAGCTATGCTCTTGGTACTGTCATAAGTCGTAGGCTGTGATGCGATCACCATGCCTTTGATTTGCGATGCTAAACCCCAGATATATCGCTCAATCTTCTTATATTCATGGGTTACAAGTGCTGGACACATTGCTGCAAGATCATTAAATCTAGCGGTATAAGCTTTTATCTCTGAACCCTTCGTCGTTAGGGTCCACAATTCTTGTTCCAGCTTATGTATTTCCTCCCCAAGACAATACTCCTCTACTAGCATCATTTTTAGCTCTTCCCATTTCATGGAATTTGCAGTATCAATCCCCATTGTATTCACATGGCTATTCCACCATGTAAGTGTTGCATCGGCAAAAGTACATGCTACAAATCGTACTTTACAATCTTCTAGACAAAAGCTTATTTGAAAGACGGACTCTATATTTTCTATCCACCTCGTCAAATTAACTACCCCTTCATTTCCATGAAAGCTTTTTGGCCTACAATTCATAAAATCTTTGTAGGTACATGTTCTAGTGGTCCCTACATGGCCTTCATTTCTAACTCCATCCCTTGTGACATTAGATAGAGCCGCATAAATTCTTTGAGATATGATTTCTTCAAGTTGTACTGTACTTATTGAGGGGTTTATTTCTGGTGGTGGTTGCGGTTGTTGTTGTTCTGGTGTTGATGGTCGGTTAGGGTTTAGCCGATTACTCCTTCTAGGCATTTTGTTTTACTTCGTATTATAAATAATAAGAATTTTATGAGTTTGTTAGTAAGTTAATACATGAATACTTAAATACTTCAGTTATTCTTCAAAGTGTAAAACATAATGGATAACACAATGATTATTGTAATATATGCTTCATATTATTATTGGTGGTTACATCAGTTTATTTTGGCTTATAGGAGAAAAGTTTCTATAAACATTAAAAAATTTGCAAGGTTTTTTACATCCTTGCTATAAACTTTTACTCTTCTTGCCTTAACTAGTCTGGTTTTCTGTATTTACACAACCACTAGTTTTAGATTATCTACCAGAAACCCAAGTGATGACCTAGCACATCAGTGACATCAACCACTTGCTCCTCAATTGCTTGAGTTCTCTGCTCAAGACCTCCTGTGCGCTCCTCGTTTCTCGAGGTTTGATTGTATAGCTCTAACTCTGCAATCCTCGCATCATGAGTAATCATATCGTTATAAGCAAAATTTATACGATGATGGAGATCCATCACTGATTCCTGATCTCGCGTCCTTTGTCCTTCTAGCCTTCGTACTCTTCCGGAGAGATGAGTAGCCCTTCCTTCAACAATTTCCATATTATCTTCAATTTTCACACTTTTCTCAAACAATTGAGATTAGGCATTCACTTCAGAAGAATGTGGGGGATGTGGTCAAGATGATTGACCAGTCTCATACATCTTAGCATCTCTTTCTTCTGCCACCCACCTATCGACGGTTTGGGCTATCCATGCAGGTTTATATTGAACTCTATGACTTCCTGAAGATGTCGCCTTCTGATTCTTCTTAATCTTTTTCCATATTGGTATGTATTTACGTGTTGTGCGTTTCATATTTGCTCCTCCTGGAACTTGACGATAAAGAGTGTTCATTGGTGGTAAAGATGATGCTACTGAGTCTGCCTCCTCCATTGGTTTGCTCTCTTCCATTGGTTCACTCTCTTCCCATTCATTGGAAGGTAAAGGTGCTCCATCTTCAGAAGGTATTGGATGAAAGATGGTTGGATTTATAGGGTAGTAAGGATCGCCTACCATCCTGGGGAATGAAACTTCCTCTTCTTCATCTGTATCCTCAATGATTATCCATTCTCGTGAATGTGCCATGTCGAATTCCTATACATTTTGGATCATCAAGAGTTTAGTTTATCAAATATTTCTCCGAAATTAAATATTCCATATGATCTGATCATAATAAAATGTAGTTGTGCACCTACACCTAGTTGTGATAGGATCTATGCACATATAAACTTTCATTGGAATATTAGATCAAAATCCTTGAGATCAAAAACACTCCGGGTATTAAGGTGTATTCTCTCCGCGGGTCTGAGTCTTCATATATGACTCTATATTCTTATTTATTTTATTCATGCTTTAACTATTGTTTGTTACTTTAGTAGAGTAATTAATAATACTTTTTATCGTAGGCTAAGAGGGATATACCTAAACCTAATAAAGGAAGCCCTAAACTACAGACGTGCTCTCCTAAGAAAGTACTAGTTCACTATAGTTAATAACTTTGATCAGTTTTGTATGACTTATCATATGAACAAGGAGAAGGTCACTCTTAGCAACCTTCAAGGCCTTTTAAGGACTGCAGAAAGCAACCTGAAAGGCAAGTCGACTGTCTCTACTCCTACTCCTACTACTTCTTCCCCTGTTCTGGCAATCAGACATTAGAAGGGAAAGAAGAGGACTGCTCCCTACAAGAGATGCAAGGGAAAGTCTCTTGATGGATCCTCTTGTAGTGGGACCAAATGTGGTTCTGCTAATTACTCTTCCAATCTGAATGATGTTGATTGCTTCCATTTCTATCACAAAGGGCACTGGAAACAAAGTTTCCCTAAGTACTTCCAGGACATAAAGGATGGGAAGATCAAGACCTCCTTTGCAGGTATTTAAACTATTCAATCTAATCACTCATCACATGGTAATTCTTGGGTCCTTGATACAAGTTGTGGATTACACTTTTGTTCTGATTTGCAGTGACCAAAAAGAATTAAGGATGTGGAGCATAGTGTCACACCCCGGCCGTCGGCAGAAACACCGGATGGTGTAACTTCATTTTTCATATCATAGTTATATAACATACATTGAACAGTATTAAAGAAAATACATATCTTTATTGATAATTGAAAGTTACATAACTGTTTCTCTAGAACCTATTACATAATATCCGACTATGGCATATTTCTTAATGAACAGAAAGATAATAGTAAAACTTCTCCTGTTCGAATACATACCAGCTTTTCAAGATCCTGAAAAGCACATACATTTTAAAATACGTCCACATAAAGTTGGTGAGTCCACAGGTTTTGACTCTATATAAAAATAACACATTTTCCAAGTTCAAAAGTATAGTTTTGAAAGTATCATTTTGACTCTTCAACATTTTGTATATATATCAGGTATAATATTCTACTTATCAAATAAGTGCTATACCTAAACGTTCTTTGAACCTAGAGTATAACTAGGGGGAAACATATGCATAACATTAATACTTGTATACGACAAAGTATAATGTTTCTAACAAATTGCTACCATGAGCCTGTAACCGCTGCTATGACACAATACCTCTGATAAAACACACTCATGATTTCCATGAGACACAATACATAATTTCTATGAGAAACAACAACGTACGCTTCATCGATGCCGGAACAATAACAAGTAAAAGGATAGTTCGTCACTTGTTTATGGTTGACTGTAATTAACAATCACAAGTGGGGTTGTTAACCCGTATACTAATTATACATGACTTCCTCGCTCACATGGGATTAGCGGTTACAGTTCAGAGGATTTCCGCTTAGATCCCTAATCTTAGTTGATGAATACAATTACTCATGTAGACTTCAACGACTTCCTATAGCCCTAACAACAAAAGCATTTTCGTGTCTAAAACCCTAAGTTACTAGACTTTGCTTTTAAACATTACTCCTAACTTCATAACATTTAGGCAGTATAACAACGATAACTTGAAGTAAAACCAGGTTTTATCTTGACATAGAACCAATAACAACAACAACATATAACATAACAAGTTTTATATTGACATAAAACCAACAATAACAACGTACATAATTTTTAACATATAGAACTTCTGAATATAACTTCGGAACTATATCACACACAATATATATAGAATCTTAAGTATAACTCAAGATCTACATTAATATATATCTATAACAATAGCATGCTAACAAGTTAACAATAGTTGTATATATTTAAAATATTATATTTAGAACAACTATATCTCCATTAATATAACTATCTATATTGATACAAATAAACCATCATATAGACCTAATAGTAACGTATATATAGTATATAGCATGTGTTTTCCCCCAAAAATATTAGAAAGTGGGTCGATGAAACTCATCGTAGTAGCGTGATTTTATGTATCTAAGCAGAAACAGTCAGCGATACGAGGTCGTCGGGGCTCGGGATGCAAGATGGCTTCAGCAAGGGAGAGAGGAGAAAAGGAAATGGTGTAAGGAATAGCTAAGGTCGAACCTGCTATTTATAGTAAGGATTTTCGAATCTCACATCGTAAGTTTTATAAAACCCACGTCGTGAGTCTTCATGCTCATCCCGTAGACTTGCCATTTGCATCCCTAGCTTCGGAGGGTGGCCATGTGACTCCTCACGTCGTGAGTTATCCTTGCTCACGTCGTAAGTTTGCATCTTATCCCTTCATAGCCTCATCATACACCTTCTAGATTCCGAGATGTGGCAAAATGACACCTCACGTCGTGAATAAACCCTTGTTCACGTCGTGAGTTCAGTCTGATTAGGGTTTCTGATAGTCGAATCTTCGGAAGGTCGTAACTTTCGCATACGAACTCCGTTTTTGATGTTCTTTACATCCACGTGTAGGTATTTACGAGTGCTACAACTCTCTTTTAGACTCTAATGGCTAATTCTAATTCTATTTTAACTTCCTCTTATTATAGAGATATATAGTGTTCGGTTTATCACAACTTCCTTATGCGAAGTCAGATTCAGATGTTCTCTACATCTTTGGAATCGTATGGACATATACTTTGAGTTGTATTATAAAGAAAGTTCATATTTGTATTAGAAATTATCATGAACTACATAGTAAGTTTATCACATTATTAGTTTACAAAATTATATGATTGGTATAATGACATGTGATTGTCTATTGACCTATTTTGACTGGTGTTACATACCGGAAGATAAACTTAATCATGGGAATAGGAAAGTGTCGCCTGTAACCAAGATTGGAGTTTATTATTTATTGCTTACTAATGGTTTATATTTAGATTTTAATAATTGTTGTTACTCTGCCGATATGGCGAGAAATATTATTTCCTTTCACAGTTTGTATAAACAAGGTTTTACATTTTCTTTTAGTAATGAAACTGGTGGTATTAATGCTTATTACAATGGTGTATTTTATTTTGAAGAATTAACTTGCAATGATATATATGAAACCCTGATGGTTATAGATAAGTTAGGAAATTTTGTGTTACATATTGATTCTTCCAATGATTTGGATAAGGCATGCTTGTGGCATTGTCGTCTTGGACATGTCAACAAGAAGCGCATAGCCTAACTCCAAAAGGATGGAGTCTTGGAATGATTCGAATTAAAGTCGGATGACACTTGCGGATCTTGTTTACTTGGAAAGATAACCAAGTCACCCTTCACCGGTACTTGTGAAAGGGGTGAAGATTTGTTAAATCTCATACACACTAATGTGTGTGGACCATTTAGAACCGCCACACGGGATGCTAACTGCTTCTATATGACTTTTACTGATGATTATAGTAGGTATGGCTATATCTACTTAATCAAGCATAAGTCAGAAACTTTTGAAATGTTCAAGGAGTTTAAGCAAGAAGTGGAGAATCAATTGGGCAGGAAGATAAAGATGTTGCGATCCGAACAAGGAGGAGAGTATCTTATTATCGAGTTCCTTGACTATCTTAAGGAATGTGGAATTGTTTCACAATTGATGCCACCTAGGACACCATAGATTAATGGTGTGGTTGATAGGCACAATAGAGCCTTGCTTGACATGGTTCATTCCATGATGAGTCGAGCTTTGTTACCTATCTCATTCTAGGGGTATGCCTTAGAAACTTCCACCCATATCTTAATCCAGTCCCTACCAAAAAGTTTTCCAAAACACCTCACGAGATGTGGACAAGGAAGGTTCCCTCATTAGATCACATCAAAAGTTTGAAGTTGCGAGTCTTTCATGAGACGTGAGACTCATGACAAGCTGGAACCTCGAAGTGAGCAATGTATTTTCACCGGCTACCTGCAAAAGTCCTTTGGACATCTCTTTTATAGACCGAGTGACAATGTTGTCTTCGTCGTGCAGAGAGGAGTCTTTCATGAGAGAGAGCTCATATGCCAAGGGGATAGTGGGAGGCAAATTGACCTTGAAGAGCTTAATGAGTCAAGTGGTGAAGGAACCTCAAACACTAGCACTCAACCCGAAGAGGAAACTTCGGTTGAACCAATTTACAAGTCCATACCTCTGAGGCGTTCCAATAGAGTTAGTGTTCCACCTATGTTATATGGTTTTCATATAAAAGATGAAGGTGATACATTTATTAGTGATAGCGCACCAGTAAATCTGGATGAACCTAACAACTATAAGGAAGCCATGGCAGGCCCCAAGTCTACAAAATGGAAAGAGGCTATGGACAGGGAGATTCAGTCCATGTATGACAATCAAGTTTGGAAGTTGGTTGATAATGTACCAGTTCGTAAGATAGTTGGGTGGAAATAGATCTTCTAGAAGAGGACCAACATGGATGGGAAAGTAAACACATATAAGGCGCGACTAGTTGCGAAGGGCTTTACTCAGACTCCGGGAGTTGACTAGGATGAGACATTCTCACCAGTAGCGAAGATTAAATCTATAAGGCTTATGATAGCCATAGGTGTTTTTCATGACTATGAAATATGGCAAATGGATCTCAAAAATGCTTTCCTTAATGGAAATTTAGCTGAAGATGTTTACATGAGTCAGGCAGAGGGTTTTGTCAATGCAAAGTACCCTGATAGAGTGTGTAAGCTTGAGAAATCTATATATGTATTAAAACAAGCATATCATAGATGGGATCTTTGTTTTGATGAGAAAGTCAAAGAGTTTGGATTTTCGAGAAGCAAGGATGAGTCCTGTGTATATGTCAAAGCTAGTGGGAGTATAGTGAGCTTTCTGGTATTGTATGTAG
The DNA here is from genome assembly GCF_051521515.1 of Lactuca serriola. Classification (NCBI taxonomy): domain Eukaryota; kingdom Viridiplantae; phylum Streptophyta; class Magnoliopsida; order Asterales; family Asteraceae; genus Lactuca; species Lactuca serriola. Next base: position 159,041,675 of record NC_136413.1, on the reverse strand, counting down.
ATGACATACTGCTCATAGGAGACGACATCCAAACCTTACAGGAGGTTAAGTATTGGCTTCGGAAGTGTTTCACTATGAAGGACCTTGGGGAAGCTGCTTACATCCTAGGAATAAGGATATTGAGAAACATGAGTAAAAGGCTAATAAGACTTAGTCAAAGTACCTACATGGACAATGTGTTGAAGCGTTTCAGCATGGAGAACTCCAAGAATGGTAAACTACCTATCCTAAGCAATACCAAGCTGAGTAGGACTCAGATTCCGAGTACAGAGGTTGATATAGCAAAGATGAGTCGAATTCCATATACTTCTGTAGTTGGCTCGATCATGTATGCTATGACTTGTGCTTTCCCTGATGTGGCCTTTTCTTTGAGCATGGTCACCAGATATCAAGGGAACCATAGTAAAGCTCATTGGATTGTGGTTAAGAACATTCATAAGTACCTACGGAGGACTAAGGACTAGGTCCTTACCCTCGGTGGGAATGATGACTTGAGGGTAACAGGGTATAGCGATGCCAACATCCAAACCGACAGAGATAATTTCTGCTCTCAGTTGGGCTGGATGTTTACCTTGAATAGAGGAGCAGTGACATGGAAAAGTTCCAAGTAGGAGACTGTAGCTAATTCAACATGCAAATCCGAGTACATTGCAGCAAGCGAAGCATGAAAGGAGGCGATATGGTTGAAAAAGTTCATCGGAGACCTTGGAGAAATTCTATCTATAAAGGAGCATGTGGATATTATCTACAATAATGAATGGGTGGTTACCTTAACGAAGTAACTGAGATATCATGGTAGATCTAGCAATATCGACCGAAAGTACCACTTCATAAGACATCAAGCAGAAGAAGGACACCTCGTCATAAAGGGGATATCGTCAGAGGACAACCCAGCAGATCCCCTTACAAAGGGACCGACTAGGGTTAAGCACTTGCATCATGTAAGAGGCATTGGGCTAACGGACGACATTAGTTTTAGTAATTAGATAAATCGAAACTTGTAATAGCTAAAATGTAACTGACATTTGATGATGAATAAAAGGAGTTTTATTTATAAGTAAAGTTATTGTCTTGTGTCAATTATTTACTATTGTTTCACTTTGCATGTTTTGACTTCCAGAATAATAAGATTTATTCAAACCATACACAGTCAATCCTATGTTGGAAGTATGTATGAAAAAAGACTGTCATGAGTTGGCTTGTAGATTGTCTAAGGTGTTAGGTATAGCAACAGTTTGCTACACCATTCATGAGTACTTCTAAAATAAGATTTGAGAATTGGATCAACCCGCGCTCACATGAATTATTTCATGGAATTTATCACGAGTAATTGTGAGACAATAATATCATATAGTCTTCAAACCAAGTTATGTGAGTTATTGACTACAAGTTGGTTGTGTATTGATGGCACGAAAACGCATTAGTAACTTGATGTTATAAAACGTGTCGTTGTGCATGATTTGATGAGTAGTTAGTACAATCAAATAACATCGAAGTTTATCTGTTCCCTTGTATCATAAGAGGATTCAAAGCGATATCTTGGGCCCCTCGATGGTTCTGTTTTGACTATGTTCCGAGCCCGGTCAGAACTAAATTGATGTGTTCAATTATGTTCTATGTCAGATGAATCAAAAATCGAGAAACAAATTGCAGGACAATAAGTGTAACTATGTTCTATGTGTTTGTCCGCATATATATCTTGAGTACAGAGGAATATATGATCCTTTATCTGAAGAACGCGTCACTGACTAGGTCAGAGTTCGACAGTGGCTTTTGAAAGCTTACAATTGCTAAGTCGGATCCCGAAGTCGCATTGGCAGTTATAGTTATTAGACTTATCAAAGTGGGAGACTATTGGATTTGGTGTTTATGCCCATAACTATAACTGGGATGTACTTGACCCGATTGTAGCATGATCCATTTTGGGTTGCCTTCACCAGTGCAATTTTATAGGATGGATTTTGAGAATAAGGTTATTTAGGGTTTATTAATATATTATAAGTATAATATTGTGACATCCCCATTTTCACGGCCAGAAAAGACCGATTTTGTTTATGCTTTATAAAAATCAGAGTACCTCTTTTAATAAGAATGTTGCGGAATTTGTTCCCAGTAAAATACGATAAATACGTTATCAAAGCATTTCCGAAGAAAAGTATTTTTATTCATTTTAAAACATTTGGGATGTCATCGTCAAAACAGAAACATAAGTATAAACAGAAATTACATTCATTATCACTAGTGATTTGTAACTCCTTAATCTCCCAGTGTAATGTGACTTCATATCAACACATGTGATATAAATAAACTGAGTCGGTCAAGTTGGGAAACCTAGTGAGTACATAGGTTTTTCACTGTGAGATTTTGTATCATCCGAGCAAGGCTAATGTGGTAGCCGACGCTCTAAGCCGTAGAGCAGAGAGTGCTCTGATATGAGATGTGTGTATGAGGATGATGGTGATGACTCCATCTTAGATACCATTCGAGAGGCCCAGGTGGAAGCTGTGAGACTAGAGAACCACAAAAGGGAGTGGGTGATTGTTCAGGTGCCCGAATTTGTGACAGATAGTCGAGGGATTATAACTTTCCGAGGGCGGGTTTGGGTGCCCAATACGGGCGAAGCTCGGTGTATACTGATGGAGGAGGCGCATAGATCGAGATTCTCGATCCATCTCGGGGCCATTGAGATGTATTTGGACCTGAAGAGAGACTACTGTTGGCCCTATATCAAGAGGGATGTTGCTTGGGTAGTTGAGAGGTGCTTGACCTGCCGTCAGGTTAAGGCAGAGCACCAGCGTTGACATGGTCCATTACAGCCTTTGGAGATTACCCAGTGGAAGTGGGAACAGACTTCTATGGACTTTATCACTAAGTTACCGAGGACTCTACGTGGAGTTGACACGATTTGGGTGATTGTGGATCGATTGATGAAGAGTGCTCACTTCCTCGCTATTAATGAGAGCTCCTCTACAGAGAGACTGGTTGAGATCTATGTGAGAGAAGTGGTAGCACGTCATGGAGTGCCGGCCTCGGTAGTGTCAGATCGAGATGTTTGTTTTACTTCCAGGTTATGGAAGAAATTTCATGAGGAGTTGGGCACGCGCTTGCATTTCAGTATGGCATACCACCCGTAGACGCACGGGCAGAGCGAGCGGACGATTCATATGCTCGAGGACATGTTGCGTGCATGTGTTATGGACTTTGAAGGAAGTTGGGACACTTATTTACCCCTGACTGAGTTTTCTTACAACAACAACCATCATTCGAGTATTGGTATGGCTCCCTTTGATCTTTTGTGTGGGAGGAGGTGTCAGACTTCCATTTGTTTGGGAGAAGTAGGGCAAAGAGTGATGGGTGGAACTGAGATAGTTCTGAAGACGACTGAGCAGATTCGGTAGGTCAGACAGAGGTTACTGACAGCCAGAGTCGTAAGAAGAGTTACACAGATCACCAACGTTCCGAGCTAGAGTTTCAGGTTGGAGACATTGTCCTCCTGAAGGTATCCGCATGGAAAGGGCTGATGTGATTCAGGAAACAGGGCAAACTGGGGCCCCGATACATCGGTCCTTTCAGAGTGACCACTAGAGTGGGTAAGGTAGCATATCCATTGGAGCTACCTGTAGAATTGAGTTAGATCCATAAAACCTTCCATGCGTCTCAGTTGATAAAGTGTGTAGTCGATGAGACGACAGTGGTGCCATTAGAGGACATTCAAGTGGATGCGAGCCGGAATTATATTGAGAGGCTGATTGTGATCTTGGATCGGAATGTGAAGGTTCTGAGGAACAAAGAGGTGACCCTGGTTTAGGTCTAGTGGCAACATCAACGAGGGTCCGAGTTGACTTGGGAGCCGAAATCCGAGATGCGAGAGTAGTACCGAGAGCATTTCTAGAGTAGGACTTCTATGGTGAAGTCTTATACTAGTGGGGGAGAATTGTAACATATAGACTCCTAGTTATATTATCTACTTATTTATTTTGAGGACCATTGAGCAACTCGACAAGTTGGTGCTACAACTTGTGGAGTAAAGTTTCATTGTGCCACGTGGGATTAATAATCTACTCTACAAGTCAGAGAGTCGACTCGCCGAGTAGATGCTGTGAAGTGAAACCCTAAATCCCCAGGTTTGGGGCCTCTATAAGGACACTTATAGCCTCATTTCCGGCTCTCCAGCTACTTAACCTTACTGTGTGAAACCCTAAACAAGTGTAGTGAGCTAAGAGAGTCTCCAAGCTAACCTTGAAGGATTTTAGTGCATCTTTGAGGAGGAAGAGGAGTTTGTTCTTCAAGGAACAAGCATGAGTTGTTGGGGCTCAGGCCATTCCGTCCAGAGCTTCAATAGGAAGGCATAAAGCTTGAATCTTTGCCCTTTTTTTGGTTAGATTACATGAGTTTAAGAAGTTAGGGTTTTCATCACATTTTATTTGAGACTTTGAGTATACTAAGTTATCTAGAGGTTTAAACCTTAGATCTAGACCTTATGAGGTCCCTATATCTCAAAGGTCCCAACTTTATTCATCCATGTGAGGAGTATGGTGTTTAACACCTTATGAGAACATGTATTGGTAGATCGAAGCTTTACGTGACAATCGAGCCTTAGGATGGTAGATCTAGTGTTTGGAGTGTACATCTACCTTAAATCGTCTGAATGAGAAATCAGATTGAAGGGACTCGCCGAGTCCATGAACTGACTTGATGAGTCAGTTAGGGTTTGTTCCAATGAGTTGGACCATGTGATAGCTCGGGGAGTTAGGGGTTAACTCGATGAGTTAGACCTTCACGAGATTTATGAGGAACAAGTGGACTCAACGAGTTACATGAGTGCACTCGGCGAGTCAGGTCAAACTTGGACTGTTGACTCGAGTTGACTTATGTTGACCGTAGGGTTTGGTTAGCATGAGTAATGGAGACCATGGAGGGGTAAAATGGTATTTTACTCATTCCAAGAGTTAGAGAGAAAAAGAGAACAACCTTTGGTGTATTTGAGTACGAGTAGAGTATTAATTAGAGATGCTTATCCTATGTATTAGGCGGAGGCTAGTTCGAGATTTCCGAGTACGAGACTTTTACTTTCTAGCTTACGAGGTGAGTCTTCTCACTATACATACCTAGAGTGGTAATATGAGTTTTGTGTGACCGGAGGCAATGTATTAATATAATTTACCGAGTTAGAGCCAGATGGTCCACAGAGTTAGGACCGAAGGGTCCATCAGAGTTATGGGACTAGAGGGTCCCACTGAGACACATTGACTGGAGGGTCTTATAGAGTTATAGCCTCAAGTGGCTAGTGAGTTGTATGTGGTATTTTGGGGAACTCACTAAGCCTCGTGCTTACCGTGTTATGTGTTTCAGGTACTTCTCAGGATCACGGGAAGGTGCCGGATTGATTGTATACACATTAGAGATTGAGTTACAATTGAGAGGATCCTAGAGTTTTGATATATACAGTTTTTAATTATGAGATTTGATGATTTGACATTGTGACATTTTGATATTTTAATACTGTGATAAATGTGTTTTTAAATTAAAATTTTTGGTTTGAAAATTTATGTCGTTACAATTCTTATTCCATCTTGATATTTGAATACAAGGTTTTTATAGATAATAATAGTACATGAATTGCCTTAACAGATAGGAAGATAATACAACAACTAGTAACTAGGTCACCTGTAATGCAATCTGTCTTGAGTGCTTGTTTAGTGATTTCCTTAGAATAGATGTAATTTTGAGAGTATATACAAGGTTGGTAAGAGTAACACGTTTTAAATAACAGTAGTAATACTTTTAAAAAGTCTAAAAAGTATTTTCTTTGATGCATCACAATAGTTAAATAGTATTTGCAAAGAGTATTTGAAAGCCAAGATGTATCTTTGAATAATTAAATCAATACTTAAAACTATGTTTGTAAGGAATCTTTGAAAGCCAACATGTATATAAGTAAATCAATACTTAAAACTGTGTTTGTAAGAAATCTTTGAAAGCCAAAATGTATCTTTGTATAGTAATCCATACTTAAAACTATGTTTGTAAGAATCCTTGAATATACATGAAAACCAAACTAGACTGTTACATAAGTAATTTCATACTTGAAATAGTTTTGAAAGCATCCAACCCATGGTTTGTAGTGAGAGAGAGAGAGAGAGATTACCTTTAATGTTTATAATGATTTCAATAACCGAGCTATTTGAGTGAATCTACCGCCTACAACGTTTCATTGGACATTGTAGTAACAATTGGAGACACTTATCACCTACTTCGACTGATTAGTCGAGGTTGTAGCTAGCAACCGCAGGTGGGGATTTCAACCCCATATAGATCTATACATATGTATCTCCCTCCGAAGATTAACGGTTATAATGGTGTGCGTATGCTAAGTGATTAGACTCAACTAATGAATATAGTCCCACTAAAAGCCCTTAACTGAAGTATATGAATAGCCCTCATCCCTAACTTAATTATGGTTAAGTCACTAGGCATAATGAATTTCATTGTATAAGGTTTACAAAAGTCAAGTATGCTTGGTACGTATGTAAAAGTGTAATGTACTTGCTTTTACAAAAAGGTACATTCCAAAGTAATGAACATATGTACATGAATAAACTTTATGTACTTAAACATATAAATATACATGCATAGTAATAGCTTGAATCCTTGAAATACTAAAAAGTTTTATGATAGTCGTTTTATGACATACAATGTCACATAAATCATATATTTTTGTATCATGTAGCATTTGTTATGTGGACTAGTTATTTCACGATAAAATAACCATAATACGTATAGGAAAAGCTTATACTAGTTTATTTGTAACAGTATGTTAAATTGTCAAATAACATTTTTTTAAAATAGATTTATTGTATTTTCGTATAAAGGATAATATATTTGTATAAACAAAGTATATAGGAACATGTATCCCCCCCTCGAAATAATTAGAAATATTAAAAAGTGGTCATAAGCACTCACCTTTGAAGCATGAGTTCGAGTTGTTCGGAGTTCGTTTATTTTTTGGAAGCTTGAGGTGAGAAACCACAAGACCACGATTCTTGAACTTTGAAACACTTTCGGGACCGTTTTGTATCAAATTTACATTATAGGGGTTGTTTGGTAATTTAATTAACCAAAGTAGGACTGATTTGGTTAAAATAAATTAAGGGAGTGACTGAAATGGTTTAAATTGAATTAATGTTTGAGGATTGGACTGATTTTGTTAAGAAATCTCCATGGAAGGGGCTGAAATGCTTAATTTAAATCAAAGTTTGAATATTGGGATTTGTTTTGCTAAAAATAACCAAAGGAGGGGCTATTTTGATTAATGGGTTCAATTTTTGGGGTTTGGGACTGATTTCATAAAGATTTGTAAAATGAGGGTAAAGTTTGTCCATTTTATAAATACAAATTAATTTTAAGGCTTTTATAAAAAGAAATCTCATGGAGGGACTGCTTTTTGTTTAATGACCCATAATGAAAAGAAATTAGGGCTTTTGTGCTCGTTGCCATTCGTTGATCGGTCAAAGGAAAAGAACGGATCGAAGGCAAGACAAAACGAACGCTTTCGGTGGTCCATCTACCGAGCAAAGAAGAAGAAATACGGGATCGAAATCATAAGAAGGAAACACGAGGGTGGCGGCTCTGCATCGGTGTCCTTGCTCGTCGCAGCTCACGAAGAAGACCAAAGGAAGAAGAAGCTCGCATGCGGCTAATCTGGATGTTTTGGTCGATTGATCGCGAAGGGAGTGTCTCAGGGGGTCGACGGGGCCGAAGTGACAGACGGAAGAGCAGCGAGGCTGCGCTCTTTCTGTCTGCTAGCACGGGGCGAAAGGGAAAGAGATTAAGTGGTTTTTTGGATCGAGGGTTTGGTGTGGCTAAGAGGTTGCGAAGGGAAGGAAAAGGAGAACAGAAGCAGCGGTGCTTTTGGTGGTCTCGGTGGGTGCAACGGGGCCTGCTCAAGCAGATTCCTTCGTTTTTCTTTTCTAATTCTTTTTTTTTTCTTCGACAGAAATCAACCTAAGTGGGCGTTTGGGTTTGATATTTGGCAGGAAAGAAGGAAGAAGAACGATGGTGATGAGATTATCTTGTTGCTTGCAATCGATGGGAAGAAGAAAACAGGGCTGCCTCTTCTTGACTTTCACAGGTAAAATCCAACTTGTGGTGTGTGTTCTTGGCTGAATCAAAGAAGATAAGAGGATACTTTCATGATTTATTCCTCATATTTCAGAAGGGTGTTGATGTATTGCTTATTTGATTTGCAGGGAAAGAAGAAGCAAACTAGAGGTATAAGAGTTTACGGGAAGTTTTGGATGTTGGATTTCTTTTGTGTATGGTTTTGTATAAAAATATTCAATTTGTGTGTAAAATTGGGTGTGATGAAATGTGAAAGTAAAGTAATGGTTTTTGGCTATCAATTTAGTGTACCTTGAGTCAATTTTGCAAACATTGTTTTGGTTTAATGATTCATGTATTTGTAGAGATTTAAGCAATGTATTTGTGATGATTTGGTATGTATTTATGTATGCATTGATGTATTATTCGAGGTTTTTGTACACCAAGGTATGCATGCGTCTAGTTTTTTCATTTGATACCAATGCATGTACATATAATATATGTGTACCATTTTATGGCTTAAATGGACCCATCTAAATAGGATTTTAGCTTTATATAAATAATGACTCAAATTTTTTATCATATTTGTTTTATTTAAACTTTAGCAATCTCACTTGATTTATATATAATAAATTTATGTATTTATATGGTTATAGAAATGTAACAATTCATTATCACATATCCATTATGTTCAAACTATGTTTATTTGACACATACATTACTTAGGTTACATGATACTTTTTACTAATACACATATAATCATATTGGACTTTACATTATTTCTGAAATACATTACGAATAATAGAAATCATGTCAAAATCAATAGTTTAAAGTTTCACGATTAACTGATTCAAAATGTCTGATTTTTCTACTTCTATAAATATTTCTCTTAAAAATATTTCAAGTATGAAATTAAATAACAGACTATGACCTAAGTAAAAAAATGTTCTCAAAATTTTCATCTGAGGTGTGCAAGTCCCTCAACGGATAGAAACGGTTTTTAGCACTTTTAAGAAAATCAGTATTATACTACTTTAGATTCTTAAAACAATCGTATCTTTTGCATACGAACTCCGTTTTGCACGTTTTTTATATTTTCAAAAACATGGAAACATGTATTATGATACTAGAGTTTTGTTTTGCTCACAACTGCTTAGTACGGAATTTCAGTTTTTTAGATGCATTAACTATGGTTCCAGTTTGAGTTCGATTCGTCTGTCAGCTTACACATTTGGAAGTAAGATACCATCTGGTATCTTATAATAGTTGAAACGAAATCATTTATTTTATATAAGATGCTCTAAAACACAATGAGTTAAATTACTAAATGATTAACTGTGAATTTGACCGTTTACTGTCTTTGATGTAAATTATGGGATGTCATATTACCTCCCCGTTAAGGGAATTTTGTCCCGAAATTATTAAGTTCTAGATTACATTGTTCTGCTAGTGGAGGGAGCACCGTTGAAAAACTACATATGCTTTTGTTTCATTTGATCCTCACATTTCCAATTAATAACAGCCCTCTACGACACTTCCATCGAACTTTTACTATATAAATGTGGCTTTGTTTGAGGCTTGGGATTTCTCGATCCATGATCTCCACCGGTTCCTTCACAAAGTGATGTTTAGTGTTGACATGAATCTCATCGAGAGGAATGACAAGGTTCTCATTAGAAAGACACTTCTTAAGATTACACATGTGGAAGGTATTGTGAACTTTATGTAGTTCTTGAGGTAAATTGAGGTTGTAAGGCATCGGAGCAAACCTTGCTAGGATTTTAAAAGGTCCGATGTAACGGAGGTTTCGTTTACCCTGTTTTCCAAATCGAATGACAACTTTCCATATTGCGACCTTTAGTAGGACTTTGTCTCTTACTTTGAATTCTAAGGATTTGCGTCTAGTGTCTGCATAGCTTTTCTGACGACTACATACAACATTTAATCATTCATTTCTTCAAGATATCTTCTCTGTTGTTTATTGAATGATCTCAGGACTAGTAAGTGGAGTATCTCCAACATGCCTTATGATAATTGAGTATCTCCAACTTTTGGACAACATATCAAAGAACGACATCTATGTCCGTACATGGCCTTGAATGGAGCGGCTTTTATACTAGTGCGATAACTGTCATTATATGAAAACTCAACTAGTGGTTACTAAGTATCCCATGAGTTATTGAAGTCTATCACACAAGCGCGAAGCATGTCTTCCAAATTTTGTATCTTTCTTTTACTCTAGTCATCCGTCTATGGGTGGTATGAAGTACTCATGTCGAGTTTGGTTCCTAGGAATGTTTGCAATAGTTGTAGAAATATGAAAGTGAATCTGCTATCTCGGTTTGAGATATTAGATGTTGGCACACCATGCAGTCTAACTATCTCATTAATGTAGGTATTGGTGAGTTTCTCCATCTTGTCAGTTTCTTTGATGGCTAGGAAGTCGACAAACTTGGTTAAATGGTCATTCATTACTCAAATGGTGTCATATTGCTTGAAGTTCTTGGCAACTTCATTATGAAATCCATGGTTATTTGTTCCCACTTCCATTTTGAGATTAACTATTGTCGTAGTAAACCAGAAGGCTTCTGGTACTCTGCTATGATCTTGGAGCAGGTTGAGGATTTACTAACCCAGGTGGTGATCTCTTCCTTCATGTGGGGCCACCAATTAAGCTTATTGAAATCGAGATACATCTTATCTGATTTGGGATGTACCAAATATCTTGATTTATGAGATTTATTTAAGACAAGACTCCTGACTTCACCAAACTTTGAGTTCAAAATTCAATTCATGAAATATCGTGTTCTGTCTTCCTGGAGGTCGATCTGTTTGTTCATACCTCATTGGTTTTCTTCTATGATATTCTCGGGTTTGAGTGCTTCTAGCTGAGCATCACGAATGTGGGTGGTGAGGTTCGTGTGGATAGTTAGGGTTAGAGCCTTTACACGAAGAGTCTTTTCTTTCTTTTTCTAGGTTAAGGTGTAGCACCTGGATTCCGGTATGTGAATTTTATTTGAGCATTGCCCTAATTTAGCCTTAGACTCGGCGAGTCATAGGGTCCGACTCGCCGAGTAGGGACGAGACTCAGGACGCGTTTTAAGTAGGCGACTCGACGAGTCCATATCCTGGACTCGGCGAGTCACCGCTGCGGGATGAAACCCTAAGTTTCAAGGGTTTGCACCCTATTTAAACTCTCATTCCGCCCCAACTCGTCCCCATTCACCCCCAGAACTCCCCCTACATCGTTTTCCCTTGTTTTCTTGAGAGTTTGAGGTGTTCTTGGTGTATTCTTGAAGGTTTTGAAGAGTAAGAGGAGTAGATCAAGAAGAGGAGAAGGAGATCAGCCATCCTTGTGTCATTTCAACATTTCCTTTGAGGTATAACCCGTTTTCCCCTTGATTCTATGCTTAAAACTTCATTTGGGTCCTTCTTGGTCAATTCCCCAAGTTTGCATGGTCATTATATGTTGTAATAAGGCGTTTGGCCTTTGGATCTATGTAAGATTGAGCTCCAGGAGCTCAGATCTGTTAGCTTTTTGGCCTCATGAGGCTTGTTAGCCCTAGATCTACCATTTTGGGACATTTTGAGCCTTATAATCCATATTGGTGAATATCCACACGTAAAGTTGGAAACTTTACGTGTGATTCGTGTCCTAGAAGTCCAGATCTATGAATGGCATGGTCTGGAACCGAGCAAATCGGTATATTTAAGGAGTGCATGGCGACGACTCGGCGAGTCGCATAGGTGACTCGGCGAGTCTGGTCGCGAGTCACCGAATTGGTTCCTTCTTCATGTGTCGAGTTGAGCCTTGAGTCACAGGGGGTGACTCGGTGAGTTGGGAGCTGAACTCACCCATGTTAGGACTCGGCGAGTCAATGCCCTGACTCGGCGAGTCCAAGGCAATCTTCATAGCTCAAGAACAGACTCGGCGAGTTGTTCATACAACTCGGCGAGTCTTAGCATAAAGTGTTCATCGGATGAAGATGAACTCGACGAGTTGTTCATACAACTCGGCGAGTAGGATGAAGGTGTTGAATGGCAGTTAGAAGGCGAACTCGTCGAGTCATAGCCCGACTCGACGAGTAGAACCAGGGACCCAGGACATTGGTTTGCTAGGGACTCGGCGAGTGGTGATCCACTCGGCGAGTCGGGTCAACTGAAAGTTGACTCCAGCTTTGGCTTAGAGTTAATCCAGGGGTAAAATGGTCATTTTACCTAAAGGACAGTTAGCAGTGTTTGATTGAGTATGTCGTGGAAATTGCAGCCGGAGGACTCCCGGAGCAGCAGCCGTCAGTTAGTTCCCGATCAGTTCAGCAACTACTTTGAGGTGAGTTACCTTCCAGTAGCGGTGGGTCTAAGGCCACAATGCCGACCCACCAGTAGGAGTTGTATGATAGATGATTGTCTTTGTGATATCATCTAAGTTCGCTAGTACCTGACATGTTATATGTTAGCATGATATGCTGTATGTGATAGTAGTAGAGTTTGGTTGTTCAGGACCGAAGGGTAGTCAGACACCCCAGATACGTCTGACAGTATGTGACGATATGTATGCATGCTGGCTTGTTATGTTATATGTGATCGTAGTCGTAGGGGTGAAATAGTCCCCGAGGATCGGTTGTTAGGACCGATGGGTAGTCAGCACCCCAGAATGGCTCGACACGGGTATGACGGCACCCAGAATGGCCGTATGGGTAGGTCGGCACCCCAGAATGGCCGTACCGGGTAGTCAGGCACCCCAGAATAGCCTGGCAGTATATATGTGATGTGTTTGTATGGTATGCGGTACGTTGGGGGAACTCACTAAGCTTTGTGCTTACGTTTACAGTTTTGTTTTCAGGTACCTCTGCATCGAAGGGGAAGGAGCCGGCGCGGTAGTGGCACGTCATACACACACTCTTCGGTTTCCGCATTTATGAGATTTACTGGGATTGTACTCTGATATTTTGATGGGATGTACGGTTTGGCTTTTGAGAACATGGTTGCAATGTGTTATGGTGTGAACAAACAATGTTTCCTTTTATTTAGACAATGTTTTTATTTATTAATGTTTTTCTAAAGTAATGTTTTTAAAACGAAATTTTGGTCATGAAAATTGGGTCGTTACATAAGGCGTCTACTACGACATTTTCTTTACCATGATTATAACAAATTTCACATTCGTAATCATTTAGCAATTCGAAACACCTTTGTTATCTCATGTTGAGCTCCTTCTGGTCGAAGATGTGTTGGAGGATTTTATGGTCGATGAACACGACACACTTTGTTCCATAGAGGTAGTGTCTTTAAATATTTAAGGCAAACACTACATTCCTAACTCTAAGTCATGGGTAGTCTAGTTAGCCTTGTTTGAGTTATCTTGATGTATATGCTTTTGTTCCTTTACATCAGTATGCTTCCTAACCATTGGTGTGAGGCGTCGCAAAATACTACAAAGTCTTATGTTCCTTTTGGGAGAGACAAAATTGGTGCACTGCACAAAAAGTATTACCATTTTTGGAAATCAAACTTTGAGTTGTCTCCCCAACTGACCTTTTTTTTTAATCTTTCTAGGTTAGTGAAGTGAGAGGCTTGGCTATTTTAGAAAAGTTCTCGATGAATCTCCTATAATGGCCTGTAAGCCCTATGAATTAGTATACTTTGGTTGGCGTCGTTAGTGCGTATCAATTCTCGATGAATCTCCTATAATCGCCTGTAAGCCTTAGGAATTGGCATAATTTGGTTGACATTGTTTGTGCTTATCAATCCTCAACTGCTTTGATCTTTACGAGATTGACATGAATCCCTTTACCGTTGACCACATGGCCGAGGAAATGCACTTCGTTAATGCAAAATTCACATTTAGAAAACTTTACAAAAAGTATCTTTTTTCTTAACAGTTACAGAATTAAACACAAGTGTTGGCCATGTTCTTCATTGGTTCATGAATATATCAATACGTTGTCGCTGAAAACAATCACATATTAATTCAAGTAGGGTTTTCACACCTGATTCATAAGGTCCATGAATACGACTGGTGCGTTGGTCTGTCCAAATGGCTTAACCTGAAACTCATAGTGACTGGACCGAGTCCTAAATGTTGTCTTTTGAATGTATGCTTCTTGGATTCTGAGTTGATGATAACCATATCTTAGATTGATCTTTGAGTAGTAGAAGGATCCTTATAGCTGGTCGAACATGTCACTGATCCTCAGTAGTCGATATTGGTTCTTGATGGTGAGTTTTCTCAACTCTTGATATTCGATGCACATCCTGAATGATCCATCCTTCTATTTGACAACAATATTAGGGCACCTCATGGAGATAAGCTTGGTCCAATGGAGCCAGACGATAAGGAGATCTTGTCACTAGTGTTGCACCCAAAATCAGATCGGTTCAGAATTCGACCTGTCTGACTAGAGGTACTCCAGGCAGATCTTCTAAAAATACGCCTGGTGTAACATCCGGATTCCCAGGTATCTTATTTTATGCATTTATATTGAGTTTTGGAAAGGGACTCGGTGAGTAGGAGCTCAAACTCGCCGAGTAGGATCGCGCATGGTCGGACTGATTTAATGGCAGACTCGGCGAGTCCATGCGTGGACTCGGCGAGTCCATGTTGTTTAATGAAAAAGAATGGTTCACACCGGATATGCATTGGTTCTCCAAGATCAATTTGAGGTCTGGATATCATCAGGTGAGGGTGTGAGATAAGGATATCCAGAAGACAGCGCTCAGGACTCGTTATGGGCATTACGAGTTTATGGTGATGTCTTTTGGGCTCACCAATGCACCGGCGGTGTTCATGGATCTCATGAATAGAGTGTGCAGGCCGATGTTGGATCACTCGGTGATCGTGTTCATCGACGACATATTGGTGTATTCGAGATCCAGAGAGCAGCATGAGGAGCATTTGAGAGAGATTCTTGGAGTTTTGAGATCAGAGAGGCTTTATGCCAAATTCTCCAAGTGTGATTTCTGGTTACGAGAGGTTCAATTCCTAGGGCACCTCGTTAACCAGAAAGGGATATCGGTCGATCTGGCCAAGATCGAGGCAGTGATGAGTTGGGAGGTGCCAAGGTCACCTACCAAGATCAGGAGTTTCCTAGGGTTGACTGGTTATTACCGGAGATTTATCAGGGATTTCTCCAAGATCTCCGTGCTACTCACCAAGTTGACCCGGAAGGGTGTTGCTTTTTCATGGGGCCCAGAGCAGCAGGCCTCCTTCGATACACTTCGCCAGAGACTATGCGAAGCCCCGGTGTTAGCCCTTCCAGAGGGGACGGAGGAGTTCGTAGTGTATTGTGACGCGTCGATATCGGGGTTGGGAGCGGTGCTTATGCAGAGGGGGCATGTGATAGCATATGCATTGAGGCAGCTGGAACCTCATGAGTCGAGGTATCTTACCCATGATCTAGAGTTGGGAGCTGTAGTGTTCGCCCTCAAGATCTGGCATCACTATTTATATGGGGTTCGTTGTACTATATACACGGACCACAAGAGTTTGAAGTACTTGATGGATCAGACCAACCTAAATATGCGACAGAGAAGGTGGTTGGATGTGGTAAAGGATTACGACTGCGAGATCCTGTACCACTCGGGAAAGGCTAACATTGTAGCCGATGCCCTGAGTCGTAGGGCAGAGAGCGCCCCGATACGAGACGTTTGTTTGAGATTGACAGCGATGACTCCGGAGTTAGACACCATTCGAGGAGCCCAGGATGAGGCCGTGAGACCGGAGAACCGTAAGAGGGAGCAGGTTATCAGACAAGTATCAGAGTTCATCACCGATAGTTGGGGGCTTATGACCTTCCAGGGTTGGATTTGGGTGCCATTTGTGGGCGGGGCACATACCATTCTGATGGAGGAGGCACACCGATCGAGGTTTTCGATCCATCCCGGGGCCACTAAGATGTATTTAGATTTGAAGAGAGAGTATTGGTGGCCCTGTATGAAGAGGAATGTCGCATGGTTCGTAGAGAGGTGTTTGACCTGTCGCAGGGTTAAGGTGGAGCACCAGCATCCCCATAGTAAGCTGCAACCATTAGAGATTCCCGAGTGGAAGTGGGAACAGATTACCATGGATTTCATCACCAAATTGCCGAGGACTGCGAGAGGTGTCGATGCAATTTGGGTGATTGTGGACAGGTTGACGAAGAGCGCTCACTTTCTTTCCATTAGTGAGAGCTCTTATACTGAGAGGTTGGCAGAGTTGTACATGAGAGAGGTGGTATCGCGGCATGGAGTACCGGTCTCGATTGTTTCAGATCAAGATGTGCGTTTCACTTCTAGGTTCTGGAAGAAATTTCATGAGAAATTGGGTACGAGGCTACATTTCAGTACCGCATATCACCCACAGACTGACGGGCAGAGCGAGCGGACGATTCAGACGGACATGCTTCAGGCATGTGTATTGGACTATGGAGGGAGTTAGGACACATACTTACCCTTGGCTGAGTTTTCCTATACCAACAACCATCATTCGAGCATTAGTATGCCACCCTTTGATCTGTTGTATGGAAGGAGGTGTCGGACTCCCATTTGCTAGGGGAGGTAGGACAACGTGTGATGGGTAGTATAGAGATTGTACTACAGAGGACCGAGCAGATTCAGAAGGTCAGACAGAGGTTACTGACGGCCCAGAGCCGTCAGAAGAGTTATGCGGATAGACGACGGTCAGAGCTCGAGTTCCAGGTTGGTGACTTCATACTCCTGAAGGTATCTTCTTGGAAAGGATTGATCCGGTTCCGGAAGAAGGGAAAGTTAGGGCCCCGATATATTGGTCCATTCAGGGTGATCGCAAGAGTGGGCAGGGTAGCTTACCGGTTGGATCTACCTACGAAGTTAGGTCAGATTCATGACACCTTCCACGTGTCGCAGTTGAGGAAGTGTGTGGCCAATGAGTCGGCGGTGCTACCGTTAGAGGATATCCAGGTAGATGCGAGCCTGAACTATGTTGAGAGATCGGTTGCAATTATGGATCGGAAGATCAAGGTTTTGAGGAACAAGGAAGTGCCCCTGGTGCAGGTCCAGTGGCAACAACAGAGAGGGTCCGAGCTGACTTGGGAGCCGGCGCGACAGATGCGTGAGCAGCATCCAGAGTTGTTTGCGGAATGAGACTTCGAGGACGAAGTCTGATTCTAGTAGGCGAGAATTGTAACATCCGGATTCCCAGGTATCTTATTTTATGCATTTATATTGATTTTTGGAGAGGGACTCGGCGAGTAGGCGCTCAGACTTGCCGAGTAGGATCGCGTGTGGTCGGACTGATTTAATGGCGGACTCGGCGAGTCCATGCGTGGACTCAACGAGTCCATGCTGTTTAATGAAACCTTAATTCTCCGGGGCCTGAGCCATATTTAAGGACCTTTTAGCCACCATTTGCGGCTATCAGACCCCTGAGAAATCCTAGAGAACAGAGAGAAGGATTGTAGTGCAAGAGGAGGGCTATTTCATCATTCTAAGTGTGTTTTTGGAAGAAAGAAGGAAGGAGGTCAAACAAGGAAGGTTGAGGAGCTCAGATATATCATCCCTTCATTAGAGGAGGCTACTAGAGGTACTAATCTGTGCTCAAACTCGTGTATTTGGTGTTCTAGTTGGATTTAGGGTTTTCTTGTGCATTCTTTGGATTGGATTCGAAGTATATGAGGTCCCAAGGTGGAGTTCTTAGATCTGCACCTTAAGAGGTCCAGAGAGTCTCATTCACATTGCTTTTTGCTACTCCATTAGAGATATGGCCCTAGGTTGCCATTTTAGGGGTTATTTCGCCCAAAGAAGCTTTTTGGTCATTGCATGAGTGTAAAGGTCAGACCTTTACATGATTATAGTGGTTGGTAAGGCTAGATATATGGATTGGAGGAACAGATCTGACCTCAGGAGGTCATTTGAGTTTGAGCATAGCATGAACTCGCCGAGTCCAAGAACAGACTCGGTGAGTAGGATAGTTTCCCCTCACGAATCACACGGTTGGTGACTCGCTGAGTTGGGGAAGTGACTCGGTGAGTCATTCGGGATTTTGAGGACTTGAGTTCATGACTAAACTCGCTGAGTCACAATTGTGCACTCGACGAGTCTGGTCAAAGGTTGACCGTTGACTTTTGTTGACTTTTAGGGTAGGGTCAACAATTGGACTTGTGAACTGTTTAAAGGGTAAAATGGTCTTTTAGCCTTCTTAGAGGATGTGTGAGGATTTAGTCTAGCCTGGAGAGCCATTATTAATTGGGATGATCGTTTATGTGTTTAGGCAGAGGCTAGATCAGTGTTACACGAGCGGGATATTATCGAGACATCCGAGGTGAGTCTTCTCACTATACTTTACCTTGAATGGTAATTAGAGTTATGTGACAGAGTTATTGTATGCTATCTATGTGATGTGTTGCACTGTATTATTCTATGTGATTTATGTCGTGTGTATATCAGAGTATATCAGAGTTAGAACCGGAAGGTTCACAGAGCTAGGACCAGAGGGTCCACAGAGTTAGGTCCCAAGGGCCCGCCGGGTTATAGCCTCGAGTGGCTAGTATGTGTTATGTGTGGTATTTTGGGGAAGTCACTAAGCTTCGTGCTTACAGTATTTTGTGTTATGTGTTTTAGGTACTAGTGAGGATCGCGGGAAGGCGCCGACATGATCAGTACACACATACGCGCAGAGTTTTATTGATATGTTATGATCTTGATATTTTGACTTATGTGGAATATAGTAACAATGTGTCTTACAATGTTGTCAATTGAATTGTTTTTAAAATGTGAAAATTTGTTTGAAATTTTACGGCGTTACACCTGGGTAGTCGCACACTTACGGTATGTCTTTGATTCCTTACCCTTGTATTGCCTATCCACCGCGTGGGCCACGAAAGCAGAGCATGTCTTTTTCAAACACTTTCTCGTCTTCATGCAAGAGATGATTCTTAAGTTCTTCCCAGGGTTATGTCTACAAATCACATGACTTTTGTTGTTGGGTAAAGGTAGTCAAATATATTTTTCATAACATAAAATCTCTACTCGATGAAGTGATAACCAATTCATTCTGATGATCACATCGAAACTTCCAATGATCATATGTATTAGGTTGATGTGAAGGACGTGGTTGTACATGGTGAGAAGGCAATTAGTGAGCATTTATTAAGTTCTTTCTAACTGGATGTTTGCTACTTTCCTTGTGTAAGCTTCATTAAGTTTGGATAATTTATAGTTAATCATGCTTCTAAACGTATAGGAAATAAAGCTTCTATCGAAACTAGTATCAAATAATAGAGAAGCATAAATAGTTCTGATAGGAAACGTACTAGTGTCCACAGTTGGTTCCTGGTGATCATCTTTGACACCTATCATGAATTCTCTTCCTTTGCCACGTTGAGTCTTCAGTTTCAGGTAGTCCTTGAAATGCCCTGGTTGATTGCATTTGATGAAATTTTAGCTTCTTTGTTCATCATGGGTTGAGGTTGTTTTGTTCGGGTTCTTTCTATATTACTTAGAGTTGTGACCTCTTAAGTACATATGTTGTAGACCATACAATTTCCGACATAGTGGAAATTGTGTTGGGTACTGCAAGGTAAATTCCCAGAGTTAGGATTTGATGGAGTGGGAGTGTTTGTGATTACCGTGTACACAGCCATAGGTTTTGGACTAGGTTTGTGATGCTTGAATTTCTCCTTTGACTTGCCATGGAAATTAATTTTTGTACTCCAGCCTGGTTCTTTCCTTGTTTGTGGGGTCATGGTACCCGAACGGATACAGTGCTCAGTCAATTGATATGTCAATTGCTTGTCACTATCAATGGTAGTAGTTCTGGTTGCAGTAACCAGGCCTTGAACTAGAAAGGATAATCCCCAGATGTACCTTTCAGTCTCTTTGTATTATGGGTTCACCATTCCCGGGCAAAGGTTTGCAAGGTCGTTAAATCGAGAGGTGTAAGCAGTCACCTCTGATCTTTTCGTGGTAAGATTCCAAATTATAGAGAGTGCGGTTTCAGAAATCCTATAGATTTCTAAATTATAGAGAGGGTACTGAAATCCTACATATTTCAAATGATAGTGAAAGAATTTTGAAGACTACTAAATGATCGATTGGGAACTAGAGGTTTCTCTGCTACGACGGTAGCGGAGCTATTCATTCTTTGTTCTTTTCTGAGTTTAGACAAACTAGGAAAATTTGAACTTTATCCCTGATTTTTAAGTATTTTTAAAATGTATATGTTGCTTTAGGGTTGATATAAGCTTTCTAAGGTACAAGGTTTCTTCAGCGAATCTTGAGAACATCCTTCAATCTCTAAAACTTTCAGCAATTGTAGTCTGTCAAACTCCTTGCTTAAGGTTGGTTGTGCATCAGCCCGACCATAAATAACTAGGCGTACCTTCCGGGTTATTTATGGTATGACGTATATACGGTACTAACCTTAGTTGAGGCATTTGACTTAAAGGGTTGAGTAGGTAGTTTTAGTTGGAGGTATGTTAGAATTTTATTAACTGTTCTGATTGTAGGTCAGAGTATATATATATATATATATATATATATATATATATATATATATATATATATATATATATATATATATATAACTCTTATATATTATTGTTGGTGAGGTTTGTAGTATTATTAGTTTCTATTTTGTACTCTAAGACTACCAAGTACAGACGAGAGCCAAATAGGAAACACGGGAGGGCAGGACCATTTGAGGATTTAAGATGTTTTGAAATCTAACAACCATATACGACCCTTAAAACAATATTCCTCATACCATAAGTAGCCAAGAAGTAGTGTAATTAATAATAATACTTTTATTAGAAGCTAGTTGCTATAGTTGTATTCCTCTTTCAAGGATACAAATTCTCTATTGGCAATTCAACTCTCTGATAACAATTGTAACAACCCAAAAACTAGATAAAATTTTTCATTTTAAAATAGGAATTACAACCATAATTTGTTTCCCAAAAATTTGTTACATCGTATCATGTCAAAATGTGAGAGTATCAATATCAATAAATGCAGAAAATGTTGGAGAATTAATGACGTGTCATCAAGTCGGGCCTTTCCCTTTAGTACCAGAAGTACTTGAAAACACCCAACTAAACTGTAAGTGAAAGCTCAGTAAATTTACCAAAATATCACATAACATACAACCACAGAACACCATGCAACATACATAAAGTTGTTGTCAGACCCTCGAACCAGACGTCGGAAACGTCTAAGGGCTCGGGTGACTATCAATTGAAATATCATCATAAGGAATATACATGAAACATAACATAAATCTCACCATGCATTACATATTACAACTGGTATTGTTCACATCAAGTACATTGTTTTACAATACATATTTCAAAACATAAATTGTACGGAGATTAACACATCATAATAAAATTCCCATAATACTCTTAACGATTTCTTCGGCTTAACGATTACCTAAAAATACATGTTATTTTGAAAATGGTCAACATATATAATGTTGGTGAGTTCATAAGCATGTTTGACTGTAAGATTTTGTAGTGTTTGTAAAACCCAGAAAATTCGATATTTTCTGTAAATTATATGAAAATGATGAAATGATCAAGTACAAATGTATGTGTGATTTCCTTTGTAAAAACATGTATAAGTAAGCAATTCAAAATTTCCTTGTATTGTATCTATTGTAAGTAGAATGTAAAGAATAATGGTATTCCCCAGAAAATCCGATATTTTCTGATTTATAAATGTGTCGTGGTCCTTGTACTACCGTAGGATTGGTTTTCATGTTATTATGATTTAAGTATTTTGATTTCCGTAATGTTTTTACGGTAATGGATCTCTACGTGTGTTGTTATAACCATGCATAATAATGACTAATTTGCCTGTCCTGACATTTTTCCAAACACCGATTTTGATCAAGATTTTGTCGCCCTAGACTGAACTAGTCTAACTGTAGCGAACAACTCAGGTGTAGGGAGTCACCCCCATATAGATCTATACACAAACTCTCACTCTCCCTCCAGGAGTCTTTGATTATAACTACAGGCTACGGTCAAACACTCAATGGTGCCAACCGATAGTTCTCACTAGATCCCAATGATTGTTACATGAATACGTATAATGTTAAACGTAGTTTGTTTTACAAACACCTGATGATACTTGAATGTGAAAGACACGGCCCAACCAACATGAATAAGGATAGTTGTGGCCAATTAGACATGTAAGTTATTTCTAGGCTTGATGGCATGCAAACAGACACGTTGAAAACTATTAAGCATACAATGAATCTCTCCGGGCAAAATTAACATGTGAATGGGCCGCTAAGGCCCACTAACATGTAAAAATTAATTTAGGGCCACTGAGCATGTGATTGGGCCACTAAGACCCAATAGACATAGATTGAATATATTGGGCCCAATAAACATGCAAACCGATCACGAAGGCCTAATAACCATGTATAGGAAATATTAGGCCGAATATTCGTACCATTATTCTAATTTTTGTATGTTTGCTTGTGTATAGTGTTTCTAGACGAAGCATTAATTTGTGATGTTATAAGATACCTAATGTTTGATTTTTAACGATATATTTTTGTGGGTGTGTGTGTGTGTGTGTGTATATATATATATATATATATATATATATATATATATATATATATATATATATATATATATATACCAATTTAAATACCTTATGTTATACAAATTTATATTTTTGGTCCAGTTGTTCAATAATTGACCCAAAATATTTATTTGACTATTTCAGCCCCTTTTTCACCGGAAAATTTCATTTTCAACCCATTTTTGAATAAAATGACATTTTGGACCATTTTGGTGTAAATAACATTTTTAGCCCATTAAATTATTAAACTTAGCATTTTCGGCCCAATTATAAATTAATTTACAAATTTTGCACCAAAATACCATTATTGACATTTCTAGCCCTTATTTGGTAAAAGTTAACATTTTTGACCCATTTTCTATAAATTTTACATTTTGGCCCAATTTCCGAAAACTTTACATTTTTGGCCCAATTTAGAAGTATGTGTCATTTTTAGCCTTTATTTTCATTCATTTCCTGTTTTTAGCTCATGTTTTGATGAAATAACATTTTAACCCCTAAAGACTCACAAGTTTTGCATTTTGGGCCCAATAACCGTAAGGCCCAATTTTCAAGCCCATTACGCTAAAATTTATATCTTTGGTCCTAAAACAGGTGATTATCATAAAAACATAATTTAATGCAAATATGGCCTTTTTGATCCATATATAAGCCGAAAATGTGACTTTTTGCCCAAACTTTTCTTTATTTGAAAAAAATGATCCTTATGCATGATTTTTGTTTTGTTTTTCACATCATAAGCATATAAAACACTTTTACCTTTGTAGTATGATGACTAATATGTTTTAGTTCATGAATCTCACCCATTTTGGCTAGGGTTTTCGATATTTGTCAAGTTTTACCTCATATTCACAACATACACCAAGAAAACAACACATAACATGTATAAACACATAGATCTACACATAATACTTGTAGTCTCCCCCCAAAAACATGTAAAAACCGAAAACAAGGGGGGTATGAACTCACCTTTGCATTGTTGTTTCGGTTTTGAAGAAGAAATGGAGAGATTTTTTGTCTTAGCAAGCCTCTTGAAGAACTTTGGAACTTAGATGGCTCTAAGATGCATGATTCATAAAATGGTTTGAGTTAGGAGGAGATTTTTGAAGAAATCAAGAAGCTAAACCATGGAGCTAAGCAAAAACTTACCAAGGATGGTGATAGTGGTGAAAAATCCTCTTGAAAGCACCCTAAATCTCGAAATTTTGATGGAAGAATGAGGAGTTTCTAGACAGTATTATGAAGTGGCTTGAAATGAGAGAATGGAAGTGGGGTGGTGGGTGTCTCGGCCGAAAATAAGAAGAGGGGAAGAGAAAATGATTGTTGGTCATTTCATAATGGATTACGGCATCTTAGTTTAGATATATGTAATGCTAATGACCTAGAATACCACCATATCTTAATGAGGTGTCACTAGAAGATAATTCCTCATTTTTTCTATTTTTTTGTTTAATTACATGGGCCGAGAATGGGCTTGAAAGAATGGGGATGAAATTGTTTTGGGCCAATTCTTGGCTTGTTTGAATTTTCATGAAGCTTAAAGGCATTTCTTGGCCAATTGGGTTCTCTTTGGTGTTTACGCCCCAATATAAGTCCATTAGATGGTTTAAGGTCCATTAAGGTAAATGGAATCCTTTATGGCCCAATAAGACCTTTTAGAGGTAAACCAATCCATTTTAGGCCCATATGGCTCAAAATGTTAAGTTTTATGAATGTGGTTCCATTTAGAATCCAAATAGGGTTTCTAAGACCAAAATAGTCGAATTGAATGTTTATTGGTCCATTAGGCCCAATAAGGAAATCCTAATCCATATAGAAATTAAACTAGGATTTTTAGGGTTTCAACTCCCAATTGTATCTCAGAAATGCTTTGCATAGAGTTTTGAATTTCAATTTTAAATGTTGACTAAGTGTGTTGTCATAGAATGAATATAGTGTATACTCTCAAGTTAGAACTGTTGGAATAGTGTCTAAGGCTGCAACTATATTAGGCAAGTATTTGACCCGGTTGTGCATGGTCCTTTTGGGTTGCCTTCACCATAGCAACTTGATAGGATGATTTATTAAGAGAGAGTAAATATTATTAATATATTATGAGAATAATATATTGTTATTTGATTAATATAAGTCATAGAATTAATTGGAATTAATTTGGTGACTTAAAGAGATTAATTAAATAAAGGGGTATAAACTGTCAATTGTTTGATAGTTAAGCTTTAGACTATAAATACTTATAGATATATAGTGGACGGATTCTAGAAGCTAGGATAGCTTCAAAATCGTCCAAGAGTTATCTATGGAAAGGATTGGGATAGCCTTAAGAGAAGATTATCCAATTAGGGTTTAGGTTGTAACCCTTAAGGAGTCTACAAGTATAAATAGACCCCATGGCTAAGGGAAATCGGCACCTCACCTAAAGTAAGAGAACCCTAGCCGATTTCCTCCCCTCTCCTCTCTCCTAAATCATCTTTCTTGCTATTGGTGTTTGTAAGCCATTAGAGGAGTGACATTTGTGACTCTAGAAGCTCCAAGACTACAAGATCAACTAGGAATTCAAAGGTATGGTTCCAGATCTGTTTCAATGTTGTTATTTAACCTAATTAGACATTAGAAGTCTTGGATTCAAAGCATGTTTAATTAGAAAGCCTAGATCTAAGCATTAGGGTTTTGCATGCGCACATAGGAAAGTTCTTATGGCTAAAACCCATCAGTGGTATCAGAGACTAGCTTGGTTTTCATTAAATTGTTGCTTGATTAACTGAAACAAACCTGAAAAATTCGATTTTTTGGTTTCTGAGTCATGGACTCGGCGAGTTCCAAAGTGGACTCAGCGAGTAGGCCTGACTCGGCGAGTCCCTTTGTGCACTCGGCGAGTCCAGGCGTCAGGAATGGCCAGATTCAGGATTTTTTCATAATTATCTTATGGAAACTTACCTTAATCATATTAGATCAACCCTAATCCGATTTTTTGATATATATGACTATAATCTTGATCTAATTAAAGATATTTATCAACTAATAAAATATTTAATTTCCTTATATGATAATTAATTAATTATTTTGATTATTTTGGTAATTATCTTATAAAAAAAAATCTTGAATAAAATCAAATATAGATAATTAGGATATTAATTGTTAATTGGAATTATTTGTTATTTGATCCTCCATGTTTTAAATGTTTAAAACTTGCCCTCAAGTTTTGAAATTCATATTTGTGATTAACAGTTTTAATTTAGACAACTTAAATTTCAAACCCTAGATTTTAAAAGGTTTAAAATACAACCCTATACTAATATGATATTACTAGAATAATATATATATATATATATATATATATATATATGTATATATATATATATATATATATATATATATATATATATATATATATGTATGTATAACTAAATGCTAGTCTTACCGTTAGTAAGCCTCATTCATGAAGCCGATCTATAAGGTGGGTATAAGGTTGTGGCCTATAAAATGGCGCTTAATGGGTGTACACTCACACCCACCGCTTGCTTGATTGGTGGAGGGTCATTAGCCGAACAGGTAGGATAGGGCAACCTCATCCTCTCATTAAAAGTATAATAAGTAATACAAAGTAACTACACATATTTTAAAATTTCCCAATCTTAGTTACTTTAGGAAAAGTGAATTGATGCAATCCCATGAAATTACACTTTGCACCCTTGCTAAGAAGTTAGTGGAGCGTGTGTGGTTTACCGACACACTAATTGGTTCTAAGCAAAGGTGGCGAAGGGTGATTCATTGTTTATCGTAGTTCGATGGAGCGTGTGTGGTTTACCGGCACATCGAATAAGTGCTCGTTACAATGAAGGCACCATATGAATTTGCATGGTAATTCACACCCGCTTTTTGATCCTCAGTATCCCAGTCACAAACAAGAGGGGCATATCGAGATTTAAACATGACATTGAATAGTTTCAATGAATCTCATCCGAACCTAGGAATTCTCAATACACTTAGGACTAATAGTTTAGGTTTTTGTGATGGAGAATTAGTGAATCGTCATTCACTTACCTTCAATTTGATTACATGTTAGATTACAGCATCCCTTTTCTAGTATGTAAATGTTATTGTTGGATCCTAGCCCTAATTTTCTTATTGGGTGAAAATTAGGGATTCTTATTCTAATCTATCTTTGTCCTTTCTATTTGTAGATGTCGACACAAACAACGTTGCTGCTAGTTCTTTCACGTTGATGAGCCTTTGCCAAAAGGTCACCTTCGATGGAACGAACTTTAGCGAATGGATAAGATACATTCGCACCATTGCTTGCTATGAGGATAAGGAGTATGTCCTTGATGAGAAGCTTGAGAAGATCAACCCCGAAATCCCTACTCCGGCTGAAATCACCGCTTTTGAAACTCATGAGCGAGATGCAACGAAGGTACATTGCATCATGATTGCCACCATGAACTCCGAATTCCAAAAGTCCTACGAGGACATGTACCCGTACGAGATGCATCAAGACTTATTGGAGAGATACCACCAAAACGCAAGACAATAGCGTTATGAGATTTTCACCAACATGATTTCAGCTAAGATGGGTCATGGAGAATCTCTTACTGTGCACTTGCAAAAGATGCAAAGGTATGTCTTCCGCCTTCGCAAGTTAAATGTTGACTTTGGGGAAGACTTGGCGATCGACAAGGTGCTTCAATCTTTGCCTCCGATGTACAACCAATTTAGGATGACCTACCACATGAACAAAGAAGAGGTTACCCTAAGCAAACTCCAAGGTATTTTGAGGGTCGCTGAGAGCAACTTCAAAGACAAGTTTGTTGCACCAACTCCCAATCTGTCTGCTGCTCCTGTCTTGGCTATTGGTCAAGGAAAGGGAAAGAAGAGGAAAGCTTCATCGAAGAACTATCGCAAGGGTAAAGCCCGAGATGGTGCCTCTTCTAGTGGGACCAAAGTTGATACCGCTAATCCCTGTCCTAAACCGAAAGAGGCAGAGTGCCACCACTGCCACAAGATAGAACATTGGAAGAGAAGCTGCCCAGAGTACCTGCAAGCAATCAAAGAAGGAAAGATCAAGCCATCTTTCGCAGGTATATACACAATTAAATCTAATGATTCTAATCATTCTATTTCTTGGGTTCTTGATACCGGTTGTGGTTACCACATTTGTTCTAATGTGCAGGGACTAAGAAGAAGTAGGGATGTGGAGCAAGGAAGGATCAATCTAATCATAGGGAACAAAAGATCGTCGCCTGTGACCAAGATTGGAGTGTATTCTTTAGTGCTTAGGAATAATTTGTGTTTAGATTTGAACAATTGTTGCTATTCGCCAGAAATGGCTAGAAACATCATTTCATTTCATGGTTTATATAGACAAGGATTTAGATTTTCTTTTAATAATGTGAATGGTTCTATTTTGGCTTATCTAAATGGTGTCTTTTACTTTGAAGCTATACCATGTAATGGAATATATGAAACTGTTATGATTGTTAATAACTTAGGAAATGATGTTTTGAATATAGATTCTTCCACTAGTATGGATAAAGCATCCTTGGAGTCATTCGACCTTATGGAAGATGACACATGCGAGTCTTGTTTACTTGGATAGATGACTAAGTTACCCTTCACGAGTACATGTGAAAGGGGTGAGGGTCTAATACATACCGATGTATGTGGACCGTTTAGATCAACCACGAAGGATGGGAACCGCTTCTACGTGACTTTTACCAATGATTATAGTAGATATGGGTATATCTATTTAATCAAGCAAAAGTCAGAAACCTTTGAAAAGTTCAAAGAGTTTAAGAATGAAGTGGAGAATCAATTGGGCAGGAAAATCAAGATGCTTCGATCCGATCGAGGAGGAGAGTACCTAAGTCTTGAATTCCACGATTATCTCAAGGAGTGTGGAATAGTTTCGCAATTGACGCCTCCTAGGACACCGCAGTTGAATGGTGTGGCAGAAAGGCGTAATCAAACCTTATTGGATATGGTTCGCTCTATGATGAGTCGTGCTTCACTACCTATCTCTTTTTGGGGGTATGCCTTAGAGACTACCGTCCATATCCTTAACCGAGTCCCTACTAAGAAGGTTGCCAAAACACCTCACGAGATGTGGACAGGGAAAGCTCCCTCATTGGCACATATCAAGGTTTGGGGTTGCGAGGCTTTCGTAAGACGAGATACTCACGACAAGCTCGAACCTCGAAGTGAGCGATTTATTTTCATCGGCTACCTGCAGACATCCTTTGGATATCTCTTCTATAGACCAAAGGACAATGTTGTCTTCGTTGCGAGGAGAGGAGTTTTGCGAGAGCGAGAACTCATAAGCCAAGGAGACAGTGGGAGGCAAATCGAGCTTGAAGAGATTCAAGAGTCAATAGATGAAGGAACCTCTACCGCTGGCACTCAACCCGAGGAGGAAACTCCGGTTGAATCGATTGACGAGTCCTTACCTCTTAGACGTTCTGATAGAGTTAGAGTTTATCCCCAGTTTTATGGTTTTCATATTACTACCGAAGGGGACATGTATATTAGTGATGGTACACTAATAAATCTTGATGAACCTAATAGTTATAAGGCAGCCAGGGCAGGCCCGAAGTCTACAAAATGGAAAGAGGCAATGGATAGCGAGATCCAATCCATGTATGACAACCAAGTTTGGAATTTGGTTGATTATGTGCCCGGACGTAAGACCGTTGGGTGCAAATGGATCATCAAGAAGAAGACCGACGTAGATGGAAAAGTACACACATATAAAGCACGATTGGTTGCGAAGGGCTTTACTCAAACTCTCGGAGTTTACTATGATGAGACCTTCTCACCAGTTGCGAAGATAAAATCTATTAGAGTGATCCTTGCAATTGCCGCATTTCATGATTATGAGATTTGGCAAATGGATGTCAAGACCGCTTTCCTTAACAGAAAGTTGGTTGAGGATGTTTACATGGCTCAGCCAGAGGGGTTTGTGGATCCGAAGCATCCAAATAGAGTGTGTAAGCTTGAGAAGTCCATTTATGGACTTAATCAAGCGTCTCGCAGATGGAATCTTTGCTTCGATGAGAAAGTCAAAGAGTTTGGATTTGTACGAAGTGAAGACAAATCATGTGTATATGTCAAAGCCAATGGGAGTATAGTAAGCTTCCTGGTTCTATATGTCGATGACATATTACTCATAGGAAACGACATCCCGACTCTGCAGGAGGTTAAGTCCTGGCTCGGGAAGTGCTTCGCTATGAAGGACCTCGGAGAGGCTTCTTACATTTTGGGAATAAGGATAGTAAGAGAAAGAAGTAAGAGACTAATTGGACTTAGTCAGAATACTTACTTGGATAAAGTACTAAAATGATTTATTATGGAAAACTCGAAGAAGGGAGAATTACCGATACAAAGTAATGCCAAGTTGAGTAAGACTCAAAGTCCGAGTACCGAAGCTGAGATAGCATAAATGAGCCGAGTACCATACGCTTCCGCAGTTGGCTCAATCATGTACGCTATGACTTGTACTCGCCCTGATGTAGCCTTCACTTTGAGCATGGTTAGCAGATATCAAGGGAACCCTGGCAGAGCACATTGGATTGAGGTGAAGAATATCCTTAAGTACCTTCGGAGGACGAAGGAATGGTTCTTAGTCCTCAGAGGGAGTGATGACTTGAAGGTGCGAGGGTACAGTGATGCCAGTTTTCAGACCGACAGGGACAACTACCGTTCGCATTCGGGCTGGGTCTTTACCCTAAATGGAGGAGCAGTGACATGGAAGAGTTCCAAATAGGAAACCGTAGCTGATTCAACGTGCGAATCAGAGTACATTGCAGCGAGCGAAGCGTCGAAGGAGGCAATATGGCTGAAGAACTTCATCGGTGATCTTGGAGTTGTACCTGCCATAAAGGAGCCCATGGAGATTTTCTGTGATAACGAAGGAGCGGTTGCCTTGACCAAGGAACCGAGGGATCATGGTAGATCAAGACATATCGACAGAAAATATCACTTCATTAGACATCGCGTAGAAGAAGGACAACTCGTAGTGAAGAGGATATCATCAGAAGATAACCCAGCAGATCCGCTTATGAAGGGACTCAGTAGGGTTAAGCACTTGCAGCATGCTAGGAGTATTGGGCTGAAGGATGATATTAGCATATATTAGATAGTATTAGAAACGTGTAATAGATAAATGTAATT
Source organism: Lactuca serriola (assembly GCF_051521515.1). NCBI lineage: Eukaryota > Viridiplantae > Streptophyta > Magnoliopsida > Asterales > Asteraceae > Lactuca > Lactuca serriola. The sequence continues at coordinate 159,010,862 of NC_136413.1, read as the reverse complement.
AACATTTGATGATTAAATAAAGGAGTTTTATTTATGAGTAATGTTACTATCTTATGTTAATTATTTAGCTATTGTTTCACTTTGCATGTTTTGACTTCCAGAATAATTGAGTTTATTAGGAATAATCAAATTGTTCAAATTGTCCACAATCGTTCATATGTTGGAAGTAGATATGAATGAAGATTGTCATGAATTGGTGTGTAGATTGTCTAAATGGTGTTAGACATAGCAAAGGGTTGCTGCAACGTTCATGAGTGCTTATGAACTAGTTTTGAGCATTTGAACAAACCCACGCTTGCTGGAATCACCTTATGGAATACGATATAAAAGGTGATCGCAAGACGATAATATCATATAGTCTTAAAACCTAGATATATGGTTTGTTATTTGTTAATTGATTGTACATTGATAATGTGAAAACGCATCAGTAACTCGGTGTTATAAAACGCATTGTTGTGTATTGTTGATTAATGAATAAGTAAATGCATATAAGTCGAAGTTTATCTGTAACTTTTATTTAAGAAGGTAAAAGCGATATCTCGGCCGCTCGATGATTTGATTTGACTTATGTGTCGGGCCCGGTCAGAACTGAATTGATGTGTTCAATTAAGTTCTATGTCAAATAAATCAGAGATCGAGAAACCTAAATGCTTGACTAACTATTCCATAGGATTGTCAGCATGATATCTAACAGAGGACTGTACGATCCCTTATCTAAAGGACAAGATTGATTAGATTAGAGTGTGACAGCGTCTTTGAGAGCTACGATTGCAAACCGAATTGTACTTGTGCATATAGTTACTAGACTTATCCAAGTGGGAGACTGTTGGAATAGTGTCTAAGGTTGCAACTATATTAGGCAGTATTTGACCCGGTTGTGCATGGTCCTTTTGGGTTGCCTTCACCATAGCAACTTGATAGGATGATTTATTAAGAGAGAGTAAATATTATTAATATATTATGAGAATAATATAAAGAATAATATATTGTTATTTGATTAATATAAGTCATAGAATTAATTGGAATTAATTTGGTGACTTAAAGAGATTAATTAAATAAAGGGGTATAAACTGTCAATTGTTTGATAGTTAAGCTTTAGACTATAAATCCTTATAGATATATAGTGGACGGATTCTAGAAGCTAGGATAGCTTCAAAATCGTCCAAGAGTTATCTATGGAAAGGATTGGGATAGCCTTAAGAGAAGATTATCCAATTAGGGTTTAGGTTGTAACCCTTAAGGAGTCTACAAGTATAAATAGACCCCATGGCTAAGGGAAATCGGCACCTCACCTAAAGTAAGAGAACCCTGGCCGATTTCCTCCCCTCTCCTCTCTCCTAAATCATCTTTCTTGCTATTGGTGTTTGTAAGCCATTAGAGGAGTGACATTTGTGACTCTAGAAGCTCCAAGACTACAAGATCAACTAGGAATTCAAAGGTATGGTTCTAGATCTGTTTCAATGTTGTTATTTAACCTAATTAGACATTAGAAGTCTTGGATTCAAAGCATGTTTAATTAGAAAGCCTAGATCCAAGCATTAGGGTTTTGCATGCGCACATAGGAAAGTTCTTATGGCTAAAACCCATCAAGTCCTGCAAGTATTATCATGGATGATATTTACATGATCATAGAACTTCCTGGCTAAATTGCAAGTTATGACATCATCCACCCGTTAGAGGGAATTTCGTCCCTAAATTCTTTTGAAAACTAGGATTATGAAGGAGAGAATAAATGAGGGTACTTCTGCTTCATTTGGTCCTCGCGCTCCCATGTGAATTCTGGACCATGCTTTGCGTTCCATAGAACCTTCATAATTGGGATGCGTCTTTGCTTTGTACGCTTTACATTCCTATCCATAATCTCGAACGGTTCTTCGACGAACAGAAGATTCTCGTTTATCTCGATCTCTTCCAAAGGAACGACAAGAGTTTCATCTGATAGACACGTTTTTCAGATTCGAGACATGGAATACGGGGTGTACGTTGCTGAGCTCGGTAGGTAACTGCAGATATTAAGCCACTGGACCAATCCAGGCAAGAATCTCAAATAGTCCAATGTATCGTGTGTTCATTTTTCCCTATTTCCTAAAGCATATCATTCCTTTCCATGGAGAGACCTTCAATAACACTCGGTCCCCAACTTGAAATTCTAATGGCTTTCGCCGCTTGTCCGCATAGCTCTTCTGTCGGTCTCGTGATGCTTGAAGTCGAGCTTTGATTTGGATTATCTTTTTGGTCGTTTCACGGATGATTTCTGGTCATGTGAGAGCACTGGCTGGTGATTGCACTTTTGCTAGTTGGGTGTCACCCACCTAAACCCAGCATATAGGCGATCTGTATATGCGACCATAAAGGGCCTCAAAAGGGGCAACCTTGATGCTTGTGTGATAACTGTTATTGTATGAGAATTGAATCAAAGGCAAGTGAATATCCGACAACTTGCCGAAGTCAATCACACATGCTCAGAGCATATCTTTGAGCGTTTGGATGGTTCGATCGCTTTGACCATCCGTCTGTGGGTGGTAGGCAGTGCTCATATCTAGCTGTGTTCCCATTGCCTTCTAAAGAGATTGCTAAAATCTTGAAGTGGATCTACTCTCTTGGTCAGAGATAATAGATACAGTTACCCCATGGAGTCTTACAATTTCCTTGATGTAGATTCTAGTCAATCTTTCCATCTTGTAAGATTCTTTTATTGGCAGGAAATGAGCGGATATTGTTAATCTATCGACAATTACCCATATAGCATCCAACCCATCAGTTGTCTTGGATAACTTAGTCACAAAGTCCATAGTAATCCTTTCCCATTTCCACTCGGGTATCATAGGTTGTTGTAATAATCCCAAGGGATTTTGATATTCCACTTTCACCTTAGCATAAGTGAGACACTTGCCTATGTAAGTGGCAATTTCTACCTTCATATTTGGCCACCAATAATGTTGCTTGATATCCAGGTACATCTGAACCCGGATGGATGGAGTATCGTGTCTTGTGAGCCTCATTCATGACTACTTCTTTGAATCCCCCAAGTTTAGGGACACAGATTCTATTCATGAAATAGTATGCTCCATCCTCCTTGACTTCAATGCTCTTCTTCATCTCGCATAATTATTTGCTTGCGGTTCTTTCTGGTTTTAACGCATCCAACCGGCCTTCCTTGATTTGTGAGGTTAGGTGGGATTGAATGGTTATCGAGAGAGTTTTCACTCGGCGACTCGAATATTCCTTTCGAATAAAGGCGACGGCTACCAAATTAGCCTTGCCCGAGTGGTACTTGATTTCGCATTCATAATCGTTTAGCAAATCAACCCATCTTCGATGCCTCATGTGTTAACTCCTTCTGATTCAGAATGTGTTAGAGGCTTTTGTGGTCAGAGAAGATGGTGCACTTTGTACCATAAAGGTAGTGCCTCCAGATCTTTAATGCGAAGACCACAACTCCCAGCTCGAGATCAAGGGTGGTGTAATTTACTTCATGAGTTTTTAGTTTCCTGGACGCGTATGCAATTACCTTTCCATGTTGCATAAGGATACAACCTAAACCTTAATTCAAAGCATCAGAGTAGAATACGAAGTCCTCAGTTCCCTCCGATAAGGATACCACTGCTGCACTACAAAGGGATTGCTTTAAGGCTTGGAAGGCAATCTCTTGCTTCTCCGTCCAGTTGAAAGGTATGCCTTTTTGTGTCAATGTGGTGAGAGGTTTGGCTATCTTGCAGAAGTTCTGAATGAACCTTCGGTAGTAGCCTGCAAAACCCAAGAATTGGCAAATTTTTGTCACTTTTGTCAAGATCCCTCAGCTTTTGATTGCCTTGATCCTGGAAGGATCTACATGAATCCCGTCCTTGCTGACAACATGTCCCAAGAAATTTACACTGTGGAGCCAAAACTCACACTTGGAGAGTTTCATATATAATTTCTCAGCTCGCAGGGTCTCTATGATTTGTCAGAGATGATGATTATGGTCCTCCTTACTTCATGAGTACATGAGGATATCATCAATGAAGACGATTAAGAAGTTATCAAGGAATGGGCGACAACTCGATTCATGAGGTCCATAAATGTGGCGGGGGCATTCGTGAGACCGAAGGACATCACGAAAAATTTGTAATGTCTATATCGTGTTCGAAAGGCGGTTTTTGGAATATCCTCCTACCAGACTCGGAGTTGGGGATAACCAGATCTTAGATTATTTTGGAGAAATAACTAGCTCCTTAAAGCTGGTCAAATAGATAATTGATTCCTGGAAATGGATACCGGTTTTTGATAGTGAGCTTGTTCAATTCCCTATAGTCGATACACATCCTAAAGGATCCATCTTTCTTTTTGACAAAAAGGACTGGAGCTCCCCATGGAGAGAAACTTGGTCTTATAAATCCTTTATCCAGGAGTTCACTCAGTTGGCTTGATAGTTCTTGCATTTCAACGGGAGCCAACCTATAGGGCGATTTGGCAATTGGAGTGGCTCTAGGCACGAGGTCAATTTGAAATTTGACTTGTCTTTCTAGGGGTATTCCTGGAAGATCTTCGGGAAATACATCTGGAAAATTGCATGCACTGGGATATCTTGTATGCTTACCTTTTCTTTGGTCTTTTCCACAATGTGAGTGAGGAATGTGTAGCTCTTCTTGTGTAAGCACTTCTGTGCCTTGATGCACAAGATAAGATGAAGATTTACACCGGGTTTATCTCCATGTATTATTAGGATTTCGTGATTTGGAAGATGAAGGCGAACAACCTTCTCGCGACACATAATATCAGCATGATGGGGGCTTAACCAATCCATGCCGATGATCACATCAAAACTCCTAATATTTACGGGCATGAAGTTTATTTGGAAGGTGTGATTGTTTAGAGTTAGTGTACACCCTATATAGATATCCTTAGTTGATTCAGTCTTCCCATTAGCCATTTCCATCGTGAAAGCTTTATTAATATTTTGGGTTGTTTTAGTAAATGTTTGAACTTATTACTCACAAAAATTCAGTTTGCCCCACTATCAAACAAGATGCATGCATATGTGTTCTTGAGTAGAAACGTACTAGTGACAACAGTGGGGTCCTGGACTGCTTCTCCTTGTCCCAAAGTCAATACCCTTCCCGATCCTCCGTTTCCTTGGCTACTAAGGTTAGGGCAGTTTCGACATATATGTCCAGTTCTCCCATACCCATAGCAGGTGGGGCTGGCCTCAACGTTGTTTGTTGTTATTGGTGTTGTTGTTGTTGCTTCCTTGTTGCTAGTTCTGTGGAGGATAGGTCCTACAGTATCTTGCTGTATGACCTTTTCGGTTGTAGCTGGTGCAATGCATCTCCCTGCATTCACTGTGGTGATGGAGATTGCATTTGTTGCACTTTGGGAGATTCCCTTCCGTTTGTTCTTTTTCCTCTTCTTGAGGTGGATGAGACTGGAGCATGTGGTGTGATGACTACTTAAGTAACAGCATGTACGATCACGGTTTGCTATTTCTTTGATGATTTAGGATTTTGATTTCCCTTCTGTTTGTTGCTTTTCCCCTTCTTGTTTTCACTTTCTTTCATAACCTCTGCCTCTCCTGTTTTGGCACCCTTTTTGTTGTCGTGATCGTACAATCTCTTGGCCAGCCTCTTTGCGCTATCATACATGGTCGGGTTTGCTGCAATGACGTTTCCTTCGATTTGTGCGGTCAATCCCCAGATAAATCTCTCGATCTTCTTCCCTTCCGAACTGATCATCCTGGGACAAAAAAGAGATAGCTCACTAAACCTGGTTATGTATGCACCAATATCCGAGTTTTGAACCGTGAGGTTCCACAGTTCTTGTTCCAATTTCTGAATTTCTCCTCGGGGATACTACTCAGCTAACAACATCTGCTTAAGTTCCTCCCATGGTATCGCATTCGCCACTGGAATTTTCATAGCCTTTATGTGACCATTCCACCAGGAGAGGGCTTGGTCCACAAAGGTACAGGCCGCAAACTTGACCTTAGACTCATCTGGACATCTGCAAATTCCAAAAACTGATTCCACCTTCTCAATCCATTGCGGCATGGCTATTATGCCTCCCGTCCCATTAAAGGTCTGAGGCTTGGCGTTGGTGAAATCCTTGTAGGTGCAAGTTCTTATGGTCCCTTGGTTTGTTCCTTGATCCGTGCTTTCAGTTCCCTGCCTATTTCCTTCCCCATTGTTCCCGTTGTGAATTTGTGCAAGTGTTGCAGTGACCATAGCGGACACTGCTGCTTGGAATGCGACTGACTTAATTTCTTGGGGCGTTGGTGTCTCATGATTTCCACGGTTTGGTCGTTGAGGCATCTTTCTGTCATGGAGCAGAGAGATAATGAGGATATATTGCATTCTTAGGTTAGAATGCCACTGGCTAGGCGAATCGATTGGTGTATTCTAAGTGATTCCATGTATTGACATAAAAAGTAAAACACATAACAAATAACAATGTCACAAATAAACATAGGGAATTTTGATTCATATTAATCGTTATAATACATGAAAATTTGCTAGAAGGCATACAATACATAAGAGTATAAAATGCGGCAGCATGACGACCCTATGAGTAGTGTAGTCGCTTAAACATAAGGTCGATAATACATAACATTGAACACGTAAATGAAACATAATACTAACGAAAGACACGACTGGTCCTAGTCATGGTGGGATGTGCCAGGGGGTGGTGCTGAGGAAGTGGATGATCCCTGAAGGCGAGCCACCTGTCGCTCCGTGTCTCGAAGTCGGGCCTCCTACATCACCTTCCTCATGTGGAATTCCCGAATACCCTCCCGCGTTTCCTGCTCTGCCCTCAAACTCTTGTTCGCATCTGGTGCATCTGGTCGGCAGTGCTCTGAGCCAGATCACCAGTATCCCTCAATCGTCTCACCATGAGCAAAAGTGCTCGATCAGGTGGTACTCCATCCCTCAGGTCATAAAATTCCCTCGCCATAGCAAACGGGGGTCGTTGTCCCTGTTGTCTGCTCCACTTCCAAATATCTATACCCCAGGGAGGTGTAGGGCCACTAGGGCCCATTCAGTGAGCTGGAACCCTCACTGGGAATGGTGGATTGATGTCTACGGACTCCACGTCCGAATCAGCATCATTGTCATCACCAGACTCTTCTCTTCCAGCATCTACCCCGGGTTCTGTAGGTCCATCTTCGATTTCTTCTTCCTGTTCTTCCTCTTCCTCGGGGTCCTCTTCAGGTTCTTCAAGCCATCCGTTATTTCCCTGATCGGGAAAATAAGGATCTCCGGGGTGGTGGAAATCAGCCATACTGACTGCACGAGAGCGCATAAATAAATCATATTTAGATTATCCCTATAGTATATTTTATTTACTTAGGTTTGGGTTCCCTAGAGTTATTTGTTAATGAGGTAGGCTTTTGGATTCATTTCCCGCTATGATTATTCCAACACACATGTTGGTCGTATTTAGAATAAATATATTTGATCCAACTATATTTATCCCTAATATGACTACATAATTGTCCAGGTTTAATTATAGTGTTCAATTTCTTTCCAAAGCTTTTATTAAATGTTGTTATGTTGTTATTCTAATTTGCACACATAAGTGTGAAAATTTTGTTTTGGTTAGAGTTATTTAGTCCCATTATGTTTATAGTTGCATATCATGTAGGGTTAGATATGCTAGTTCACTATAAACAATGCTCTGATACCAACCTGTCACACCCTCGAACCAGACGGCGGAAACGTTCGATGGCTCGTGTGACTATCAATTCAAATATCATCATAATGAATATACATGAAACATAACATAAACATCACCATGGATTACATATTACAGCCGGTATTGTTCACATCAAGTACATTGTTTTACAGTACACATTTCAAAACATAAATTGTACGGAGATTAACACATCATAATAAAATTCTCAAAATACTCTTGACGATTTCTTCGGCTTAACGATTACCTGAGAATACAAGTTATTTTAAAAATGGTCAACATATATAATGTTGGTGAGTTCATAAGCATGTTTGACTGTAAGATTTTGTATTGTTTGTAAAACCTAGAAAATCTGATACTTTCTGTAAATTATATGAAAATGATGAAATGATCAAGTACAAATGTATGTGTGATTTCCTTTGTAAAAACATGTATAAGTAAGCAATTCAAAATTTTCCTTGTATTGTATCTATTGTAAGTAGAATGTAAAGAATAATGGTATTCCCCAGAAAATCCGATATTTTCTGATTTATAAATGTGTCGTGGTCCTTGTACTACCGTAGGATTTGTTTTCATGTTATTATGATTTAAGTATTTTGATTTCCGTAATGTTGTGACGGTAATGGATCTCTACGTGAGTCGTTATAACCATGCATAATAATGAATAATTTGCATGTCTTGGCATTTTGCCAAACACCAATTTTGATCAAGATTTGGTCACCGTAGACTGGCATAGTCTAACTGTAGCGAACAACTCAGGTGTGGATGAGTCACCCCCGTATAGATCTATACACAAACTCTCGCTCTCCCTCCAGGAGACTTTGATTATAAATACGGTCTACGGCCAAACACTCAATGGTGTCAACTAATAGTTCTCACTAGATCCCAATGATTTTCACGTGAACATGTTTAATGTTAAACGTAGTTTGATTTACAAACACCTGATGATACTTGAATGTGAAAGACACATCCCAACAAACATGAATAAGGACAGTTGTGGCCCATTAGACATGCAAGTTATTTCTAGGCTTGATGGCATGCAAACAGACACGTTGAAGCCTATTAAGCATACAATGAATCTCTCAAGGCAAATTAACATGTGAATAGGCCACTAAGGCCCAATAACAGATAAAAATTAATTTAGGCCCATTGAGCATGTCATTCGGTCACCAAGACCTAATAGACATAGATTGAATATATTGGACCCAATAAACATGCAAACGGATCACGAAGTCCCAATAAGCATGTATATAAAGTAATAGGCCCAATATTCGTACCATTGTTCTAATTTTTGTATGTTTGTTGTGGTGTAGTGTTTCTAGACGAAGCATTAATTCATGATGTTATAAAATATCCAATGTTTGATTTTTAACGATATATTTTAGTGTGTGTGTGTGTGTGTGTCTATATATATATATATATATATATATATATATATATATATATATATATATATATATATATATATATATATATATATATATATATATATATATATATAGGGAAATCTTCAAAAAAGTCCCAATATTTACGGAAAAGTTACACTTTATTCCCAAGATTTTTTTTTGAACGAAAAAGTCCCGAAAACCGGAAAATTTTTGCAGTCTGACCCTTTTTGACTGGTTGAAACCGGTACCAAATTAATTTGGGACTATTTCATAAACTAATCCAAAATATTGGGATTTTTCTGTAAACAAAAAATATTATGACTTTTCTATAAACAAAAATATTACGACTTTTCTACAAACAGAACCTTATTATTATTATTATTATTATTATTATTATTATTATTATTATTATTATTATTATTATTATTATTATTATTATTATTATTATTATTATTAATATTATTATTATTATTATTATTATTATTATTATTATTATATAAATAAGAATACTATTTTTTGAACTTGTTATTATTAATATTGTTACTAATACATATAAATGCATTAAATGAAAAACTAATATTAATGACACTATTTAAGGGTTGAGGTGGAGGAGATGATGATGTTTTTATCATTGAAATCGTGAATGTCTGCTTGTATATTTTTACTTTGTATATGGTCATTTCATATTTGTTATTATTGTTTTCAATTCAGAATATTAATACTTAACAATTTGAAAGAAGTTGCATATTATTAGTTTAATCTCACTTTGTATATAAAATTGTTTAAGGTCGTGAATGTCTGCTTGTATATTTTTACTTTGTATATGGTCATTTCATATTTGTTATTATTGTTTTCAATTCAGAATATTAATACTTAACAATTTGAAAGAAGTTGCATATTATTAGTTTAATCTCACTTTGTATATAAAATTGTTTAAGGTAGAAGAATTACTTTCCAAATCCAACAAATCCACTACAAACATATGCATAGGTAACCCATATCAAAATTCAAAAGTATTAATTACAATATTTTGTTTAATAAAAAGTAATAGGAATAATTCAAAAGTATTAATCAAAATTCAAAAGTATTAATCCAAAAAACATGTCCTGTTACTTTTTATTAAACAAGATATTGTAACTAATATTTTTGAATTTTGATATCGGCTACATATGTAGATGTTTGTAGTGCATCTGTTGAATTTGAAAAATAATCTTTCCACCTTAAACATTTTTATATACAAAGTGAGAAATCATTCTAGCTTAAAGTATTTATAAATAATTTTACAAATATGTAACTTCTTTTAAATTGTTACGTATTATAATTCTGAATTGAAAACAATAACAACAAATGTGAAATGACCATAACAGAGTAAAAATGTACAAGCAAACATTTATGATTTCAATACTAAAAGCATCAACATCTCCTCCACGTTCACCCTTAAACAATTTAATATTATTATTTTTTTTTCACTTAAATGCATTTATATGTATTAGTAACAATATTAATAATAACAAGTTCAAAAAATAGCATTCTTATTCATATTTAATAATAATAATAATAATAATAATAATAATAATAATAATAATGGTTCTGTTTGTAGAAAAGTCCTAAAATTTTTGTTTACAGAAAAGTCCTAATATTTTGGATTAGTTTACGAAATAGTCCCAAATTAATTTGGTACCGGTTTCAACCGGTCAAAAAGGGTCAAACTGTAAATTTTTGCCGGTTTTCGGGATTTTTTCGTTTAAAAAAAAAAATCTTGGGACTAAAGTGTAACTTTTCCGTAAATATTGGGACTTTTATGAAGATTTCCCTATATATATATATATATATATATATATATATATATATATATATATATATATATATATATATATATATATATATATATATATATAACAGCCCGGATTCCCAGGTATTATTTATTCATATATTTTTGGTGTTTTGTGAGGGGACTCGGCGAGTTGGAGCTCAAACTCGCCGAGTAGGATCGCGGTTTTGGACTCGGGTTTGCGCCTGGACTCGGCGAGTCCAAGGAATGGGCTCGGCGAGTCCGCGCTGTTTAATGAAACCCTAATTTCCCGGTCCTGAGCCCTATTTAAAGGACCTTATGGCCCTTCATTGCGGCTACCTACGACCTTGAGAGCATCAGAGCAGCTGAGAGTTCTTGTGAGTGAGATAAGAGGCCATTATTCACCATTTTTGTGTGTGTTTGCAAGAAAGGAAGAGGAAGGTCAAGCTAGGAGAGTTGGGGAGCTTGGATCTACTTCCATTTCGATACTGAAAGCTATTTGAGGTAACATTCAGAGCTTATTCTCGTGTTTTTGTTGATATGGCCAAATCTAGGGTTTCTTCATGCCTTGTTTGCCTTGTATTTGGAGTGTGAGAGGTCCCTTGGGGAAATGGTGCCTAGATCTGGACCTTATTAGGTCCAGAGAGTCCCAAATTCCCTGCTTTATGCCTTTCCTTTTGAGTTGGGGACTTAGGTTACCATTTTAGAGGTTATTTCACGATAAGGAGCCTTGTAGGCGTTGCATGGTAGCCAAGATTGTAACTTTACGTGATGAATGTGCTTGGGAGGACTAGATCTATGAGTTGTTGGAGCAGATCTAACCCCAGAAGCGAGTTTGAGTTGATGCATGGCATGGACTCGCCGAGTCCGAAGAACAGACTCGGTGAGTAGCATGAAGATTGTCCTTAACCACTCAGCGAGTGGTCTTGCCGAGTTAAGGGGATTGACTCAGTGAGTTAGGGAGAGTTAGAGAAGGTTGATAGATGGACTGAGTCGAGCTGGAACTCGCCGAGTTGTTCTTGAGACTCGGCGAGTTGAGTCGTGGTGGCCCCGCGATTCATGCCAGGTGGAGCTCGTCGAGTCAGGGAAGTACTCGACGTGTCAAAAGAGGATCCTAGGGAGTCAGTGAACACGTATAGACTCGCCGAGTCGCTCTAGTGCACTCGCCGAGTCCGGTCAAAGTTGACCATTGACCGTTGACCAGAGTTGACCAGCGTTGACTTGATAGGGGTAGTCAACCTTAGTTGAGAAAGTGTTACTTAGAGATATATTGTTTTATAGGAGGATTATAGCTCGGAGGATCGAGCGCGAGTGATTTCCGGGATTTGCGAGTAATCGAGATACACAAGGGGAGTCTTCTCACTATACTTTACCTTGAGTAGGTAATCAGAGTTATGTGATAGAGTACCTGTATGCAATATGTATGTTATGTGTTGTACTGCATTATTTCTATGTGATTTATGCTATGCATGTTTATAGAGCTGGAACCGGAAGGTTCCCAGAGTTAGAACCAGAGGGTTCACAGAGTAGGGTCTACGGACCCACAGAGTTATAGCCTCGAGTGACTAATATGTGTTATGTGTGGTATTTTGGGGAACTCACTAAGCTTTATGCTTACAGTGTTGGTGTTATTTGTTTCAAGTACTAGTGATGACCGTGGGAAGGCACCGACTTGATCAGTACACACACATGGGATTTTTATGATATGTGATCTTGGGATTTTGTATGACATGGATTGGAGTTTTAAACATTGATGTTTTTATGAAAATTAAATGAATATGTTTTATATTATGCGAAAAAAATTATTTGAAAATTCACGGTGTTACAAGTTGGTATCAGAGCCTTGGTTTGAGGGATTCGAGTACACCTTCGGGCGTATTTGAACTCAAACTGAGGATTTGAGAAGTATTTTCAAAAAGAGTAAAAGATTTTTGGAAAAACGCAGAGCAGAGTTGTGTGCACGATCAGTCCGCGCCCGAATGGTGATTTCCCAAAATACCCTCATATTATGTGATATTAATATTGATATGATGTATTCTCATGCTAGAGTAGTCTAGGTACTCCTATTAGGAGTAGAGTGGCCTGATTTGTGATGCCTTAGCCTAGGGAGAGGTGAGCTGCTATGAGATGCTTGAGAGTGAGTAGGTAGCAGCGAGGGGCTTATTAGAGATTTGTTAGAGAGTGGTTTGTGCATGATAGAGTTCTTAGAATTTGGGATCCGAAGAGGAGGACTTGGGGTGTATTCTGATACGGTGCGGACAGTAGTATTGGGCCCATACTACTGAAAGCACCGGAGCGGTGTACAACCCAAGTAAGAATCTTTGGAATACCAAGGGTCAAGGAGGGATGAGTTGTCGAGTGTGAGTATGCTCGAGTGGATTCTAATTTATTGTATGTTGTATTTCAGAGGTAGATCATGGTGAGGACACGTCTGATGCCTGAGAGCAGTAAGACCAGTGATGAGGAGATCCGCCGGATCATCCATGAGGAGGTGGCTGCGGCCATCAGGGCAGAGATACCAGAGATGTTCGGGTCTATTAAGACCACGCTGATTGAGACCTTTGACGAGCGTTATGCCGCTCTATCTGAGGCTGCTGTTGCAGCGGCCACCGCAGCTATTGCTGCAGCGAGGCCGCAGGGTGGTGATGCGTTGCTGTTCCGAGAGTTCAGCAACACAAAACCACCAGAGTTCGATGGGACCCAGGACCCGGTGGCGGCTATGAGATGGATTTCTGACATGGAGGGGTGTTTCTTCACTTTCTCAACTCCTGAGCATTTGAAGGTTCGATTCGCGCTGAACCAGCTTCGCTTGGGAGTGAAGGACTGGTGGAAGTTTGTGACGGTGCACTTTATGCCTGTTGAGCTTGCAGCAGTGACCTGGGAGAGGTTCACTGCCATGTTCCGAGATGAGTACGTTCCCCAGGTGGAGAGGGAGCGTTTGGCCCAGGAGTTTCTGACCCTCAAGCAGGGTACTGAGTCTGTTATGGCGATTACCAGGATGTTCCACGAGAGGGCAATGTTCTGCCCTAAGCACGTGTCCACTGAGCAGGCACGGATGAGTCGATATTTGAGTATCTTGAGGCGAGACATTCGGGAGAACTCCTCGTACCGGACATTTGTTGAGCTTCAGGCAAATGCCCGGAAGAGGGAGATTGAGCTAGAGACTCAGGCCAGGGAGGAGGTGGAGTCTCAGGGGAGGGATCAGCGACCGGTACAGTCTCAGCCGGCAGCCAAGCGGGCCAAGCCCGCTGATCCCAAACCAGGGAGCCAGAAGGGCCGCACTTGTGGGAAGTGTGGCAAGGGTCATGATGGAGTCTGTAGAGCGAGATCTTGCTACAAGTGTGGCAAGGATGGGCACATGGCCAAGGACTGCCCCAAGGGGTTTGCAGTGTGTTTCCACTGCAACCAGACCAGACACCAGAAGGCAGAGTGTCCGCAATTGCGAGGATCATCTCAGGGAGCACCTCAGGGATCTGCCCCTGCCGCCATCAGAGCTACCGAGAGTCGGCCAGTGAAGGCCGAGGCGCCAAGGGCACGAGGGAGAGATTTTCAGCTGACCGTGGAGGAGGTCCGTGCAGCGCCCGATGTCATGTCTGGTATGTATTCTTTCGTGTATTTATTTTGATGTTGAGATATTATGCTTATATTATGTTATGCGTAGGTACTTTTCTTGTGAATTCTGTACCTGCCTTGGTGTTATTTGACTCGGGTGCGAGTCGGTCTTTTGTATCTTTGGCTTTTAGTCAGCATATCAGTGTTAGTCGTGAGGCGTTGGGTCGGCCTTTGAGAGTTTCCATAGCTGATGAAAGGGTGATATATGCCACAAAGGTTCTCCGAGGGTGCGTAGTCGAGATTTTCGGTGTTGAGTTCTCGATTAATCTGGTTCCTATTGCGATGGGTGATGTCTGTGTCATTGTGGGCATGGACTGGTTGAGCAGACTCGGTGCGGTTATCGACTGCGAGCGACAGCTGGTGACCATACGAGACCCTAGTGGGGGAATTCTTTCGGTGTACGGCGAGGGTACACGTTCAGGATTGGCGTTTTGTTTGGCCGCTAGGGCGAGACAGTGTCTACAGCAGGGCTGTAAGGGTTTTATGGCATATGTGATGGATACGCGGGTGGATTCCGAGAGACCGAAGTCAGTTGAGGAGGTTCCGGTAGTGTGTGAGTTCCCGGATGTATTTCCGAGGAGTTGCCGAGTGTGCCTCCTGTGAGGCAAGTGGAGTTCAGTATCGATTTGGTCCCGGGGGCCGCACCTATCGCTAAGGTGCCTTATCGCCTTGCACCTCTAGAGATGCAAGAGTTATCCTCGCAGCTTCAAGAGCTGCTAGGGAAGGGGTTTATTCAGCCGAGCAGCTCGCCGTGGGGAGCGCCTATCCTGTTCGTCAAGAAGAAGGATGGTTCACACCGGATGTGCATTGATTACCGGGAGTTGAACAAGCTGACGGTCAAGAACCGTTACCCATTGCCGAGGATCGACGATTTGTTCGATCAGTTGCAGGGAGAATCTTGGTTCTCCAAGATCGATTTGAGGTCTGGATATCATCAGGTGAGGGTGCGAGATGCGGACGTCCAGAAGACAACATTCAGGACGCGTTATGGGCATTACGAGTTTGTGGTGATGCCTTTCGGGCTCACCTATGCCCCGACAGTGTTCATGGATCTCATGAACCGAGTGTGCAGGCCGATGCTGGATCGGTCGGTGATTGTATTTATTGATGACATTCTGGTATATTCAAGATCTAGAGAGTAGCATGAGGAGCATTTGAGAGAGGTTCTCGGAGTTCTGAGATCTGAGAGGCTTTATGCCAAATTCTCCAAGTGTGATTTCTGGTTGCGGGAGGTCCAGTTCTTAGGACATCTCGTTAACCAGAAAGGGACATTCGTCGACCCGGCCAAGGTTAAGGCGGTGATGATTTGGGAGGTGCCGAGGTCACCCTCCGAGATCAGGAGTTTCCTAGGGTTGGCAGGGTATTATCGAAGATTTATCAAGGATTTCTCTAAGATCGCAGTGCTACTCACCAGATTGACCCGAAAGGGTGTTGCTTTTTCATTGGGCCCCGAGCAGCAGGCCTCCTTTGAGACACTTCGCCAAAGGTTGTGCGAAGCCCCGGTGTTAGCCCTCCCGGAAGGGATGGAGGACTTTGTGGTATACTATGATGCATCGATTTTATGGTTGGGAGCGGTGCTGATGCAGAGAGGGCATGTGATAGCATATGCATCGAGGCAGCTGAAGCCTCATGAGACGAGATATCCCACCCATGATCTAGAGTTGGGGGGAAGTGGTGTTCGCCCTCAAGATTTGGCGTCACTACTTGTATGGGGTTCGGTGTACGATATACACGGACCATAAAAGTTTGAAGTATTTGATGGATCAGCCCAACCTAAATATGCATCAGAGAAGGTGGTTGGATGTGGTCAAGGATTATGATTGTGAGATCCTGTACCACCCTGACAAGGCTAATGTGGTAGCCGATGCATTGAGCCGCATGGCGGAGAGCACCCGGCTACGGGATGTATATTTGAGATTGACCGTGATAGCTCCAGTGTTGGACGCCATTCGTGGGGCACAGGCCGAGGCTATGCAACCTGAGATGCAGAAGAGGGAACGGGTTGTTGGTTTGGTTTCAGAGTTCGTTACCGATGGTCGGGGGCTTATGACATTTCAGGGGCGTATCTGGGTGCCGTTTGTGGGAGGAACATGTACCATTTTGATAGAGGAGGCTCATCGGTCGAAATTTTCGATCCATCTGGGGACCACTAAGATGTATTTGGATCTGAGAAAGGAGTATTGGTGGCCCTATATGAAGAGGGATGTCGCGTGGTTTGTTAAGAGGTGCTTGACCTGCCGTAGGGTTAAAGCTGAGCACCAGAGGCCGCATGGTAAGTTGCAGCCATTGGAGGTTCCCAAATGGAAGTGGGAACAGATCACTATGGATTTCATCACCAAATTGCCAAGGACTGCCAGAGGAGTTGATGCAATTTGGGTGATTGTGGACAGGTTGACGAAGAGCGCTCACTTCCTTGCTATCAGCGAGAGTTCTTCAGTAGAGAAATTGGCAGAGGTGTATGTGAGGGAAGTGGTATCTCGGCATGGGGTGCCGATCTCAATTGTTTCAGACCGTGATGTGCACTTCACTTCCAGATTCTAGAAGAAGTTTCATGAGGAGTTGGGTACTAGACTGCATTTTAGTACCGCATATCATCCCCAGACAGACGGTCAGAGTGAGCGGATGATTCAGACGCTCGAGGACATGCTCCGGGCATGTGTATTGGATTTCAGGGGTAGCTGGGATGCATATTTGCCCTTGGCAGAGTTTTCCTACAACAACAGCCATCATTCGAGCATTGGCATGCCGCCCTTTGAGCTGTTGTATGGGAGGAGGTGTCGGACCCCAATTTGTTGGGGAGAGGTTGGA
This sequence comes from Lactuca serriola, assembly GCF_051521515.1. Taxonomy (NCBI): domain Eukaryota; kingdom Viridiplantae; phylum Streptophyta; class Magnoliopsida; order Asterales; family Asteraceae; genus Lactuca; species Lactuca serriola. Next base: position 158,993,597 of record NC_136413.1, on the reverse strand, counting down.
CAGCGGGTGATGGGTAGTACAGAGATCGTGCTTCAGACGACAGAGCAGATCCAACAGGTCAGGCAGAGGTTGTTGACCGCTCACAGCCGACAGAAGAGTTATGCAGACAGACGCCGGTCCGAGCTTGAGTTTCATGTCGACGGCCTTGTACTCTTGAAGGTCTCTCCTTGGAAAGGAGTGATTCGATTCAGGAAGAGGGGAAAGTTGGGGCCCCGATATATTGGTCCATTCCGAGTGATCGCGAGGGTAGGCCGGGTAGCCTATCGTTTGGATTTTCCAGTAGAGTTGGGGCAGATTCACGACACTTTTCATGTGTCGCAACTGAGGAAGTGTATAGCCGATGAGTCGGCAGTGGTTCCATTAGAGGATATTCAGGTGGATGCGAGCCTGAATTATGCTGAGAGACCAGTGGCCATCAGAGATCGGAAAATCAAGGTTCTGAGGAACAAGGAGGTACCCCTGGTTTTGGTTTAGTCGCAGCATTGGAAGGGGTCCGAGATGACTTGGGAACCGGAGCGTGAGATGCTTGAGCAGAATCCAGAGTTATTTGCTGAGCGAGACTTCGTGGGCGAAGTCTAGTTCTAGTGGGGGAGAATTGTAACAGCCCGGATTCCCAGGTATTATTTATTCATATATTTTTGGTGTTTTGTGAGGGGACTCGGCGAGTTGGAGCTCAAACTCGCCTAGTAGGATCGCTGTTTTGGACGTGGGTTCGCGCCTGGACACAGCGAGTCCAAGGAATGGACTCGGCGAGTCCGCGCTGTTTAACGAAACCCTAATTTCCCGGTCCTAAGCCCTATTTAAAGGACCTTATGGCCCTTCATTGCGGCTACCTTCGACCTTGAGAGCACCAGAGCAGCTGAGAGTTCTTGTGAGTGAGATAAGAGGCCATCATTCACCATTTTTGTGTGTGTTTGCAAGAAAGGAAGAGGAAGGTCAAGCTAGGAGAGTTGGGGAGCGTGGATCTACTTCCATTTCGACAGAGGAAGCTATTTGAGGTAACATTCAGAGCTTATTCTCATGTTTTTGTTGATATGGCCAAATCTAGGGTTTCTTCATGCCTTGTTTGCCTTGTATTTGGAGTGTGAGAGGTCCCTTGGGGAAATGGTGCTTAGATCTGGACCTTATTAGGTCCAGAGAGTCCCAAATGCCCTGCTTTATGCCTTTCCTTTTGAGTTGGGGACTTAGGTTACCATTTTAGAGGTTATTTCACGATAAGGAGCCTTGTAGGCGTTGCATGGTAGCCAATATTGTAACTTTACGTGATGAATGTGCTTGGGAGGACTAGATCTATGAGTTGTTGGAGCAGATCTGACCCCAGGAGCGAGTTTGAGCTGATGCATGGCATGGACTCGCCGAGTTCAAAGAACAGACTCGGCGAGTAGCATGAAGATTGTCCTTAACCACTCAGCGAGTGGTCTTTTCGAGTTAAGGGGATTGAATCAGTGAGCTAGGGAGAGTTAGAGAAGGTTGACAGATAGACTGAGTCAAGCTGGAACTCGCCGAGTTGTTCTTGAGACTCGGCGAGTTGAGTCATGGTGGCCCCGCGATTCATGCCAGGTGGAGCTCGTCGAGTCAGGGAAGTACTCGACGTGTCAAAAGAGGATCCTAAGGAGTCAGTGAACACGTATAGACTCGCCGAGTCGCTCTAGTGCACTCACAGAGTCCGGTCAAACTTGACCGTTGACCGTTGACCAGAGTTGACCAGCGTTGATTTGATAGGGGTAGTCAACCTTAGTTGAGAAAGTGTTAATTAGAGATATATTGTGTTATAGGAGGATTATAGCTCGGAGGATCGAGCGCGAGTGATTTCCAGGATTTGCGAGTGATCGAGATACGCGAGGTGAGTCTTCTCGCTATACTTTACCTTTAGTAGGTAATCAGAGTTATGTGACAGAGTACTTGTATGCTATACGTATGTTATGTGTTGTACTGCATTATTTCTATGTGATTAATGTTGTGCATGTTTATAGAGTTGGAACCAAAAGGTTCCCAGAGTTAGAACCAGAGGGTTCACAGAGTAGGGTCGACGGACCCACTAAGTTATAGCCTCGAGTGGCTAATATGTGTTATGTGTGGTATTTTGGGGAACTCACTAAGCTTTATGCTTACAGTGTTGGTGTTATTTGTTTCAGGTACTAGTGATGACCGTGGGAAGGCGCCGGCTTGATCAGTACACACACATGGGATTTTTATGATATGTGATCTTGGGATTTTGTATGACATGGATTGGAGTTTTAAACATTGATGTTTTTATGAAAATTAAATGAATATGTTTTATATTATGCGAAAAAAATTATTTGAAAATTCACGGTGTTACAATATATATATATATATATATATATATATATATATATATATATATATATATATATATATATATATATATATATATACCATTTTAAATCCAATATGTTATAGAAATTTATATTTTTGGTCCACATGTTCAATAATTGATATATTTGACCCAAAATATTTATTTGACTATTTCATCCCCTTTTTCACCGGAAAATTTCATTTTCAACCCATTTTTGAATAAAATGACATTTTGGACCTTTTTGGTGTAAATAACATTTTTACCCCATTAAATTATTAAATAAAAATTAATTTACAAAATTTGCACCAAAATACCATTATTGACATTTCCAGCCCTTATTTGGTAAAAGTTAACATTTTTGACCCATTTTCTATAAATTTTATATTTTTGGTCCAATTTTCGAAAACTTTACATTTTTGGCTCAATTTTGAAGTATGTGTCGTTTTTTAGCCTTTATTTTCGTTCATTTCCAATTTTTAGCTCATGTTTTGATGAAATAACTTTTTAACCCCTAAAAACTCACAAGTTTCACATTTTGGGCCCAAAAACCGTAAGGCCTAATTTTTAAGTCCATTATGCTAAAATTTATATCTTTGGTCCTTTAAAATGGGTGATTATCATAAAAACATAATTCCATGCAAATATGGCCTTTTGATCCTTATAAAAACCGAAAATGTCACTTTTTGCCCAAACTTTACTTTATTTGACAAAAATGATCCTTATACATGATTTTTGTTTTGTTTTTCACATCATAAGCATATAAAACACTTTTATCTTTGTAGTATGATGACTAGTATGTTTTAGTTCATGAATCTCACCCATTTAGGCTACGGTTTTCGAGATTTGTCAAGTTTTACCTCATATTCACAACATAAACCAAGAAAATAAAACATAACATGTATAAACACATAGATCTACACATAATACTTGTATTATCCCCCCAAAACATGTAAAAATCGAAAACAAGGGGGTTATGAACTCACCTTTTCATTGTTGATTCGGTTTTGAAGAAGAAATAGAGAGATTTTTGGTCCTAGCAAGCTTCATGAAGAACTTTGGAAGTTAGATGGCACTAAGATGCATGATTCACAAATGGTATGAGTTAGGAGGATATTTTTGAAGAAATCAAGAAGGTAAACCATGGATCTAAGCAAAAACTTACCAAGGATGGTGATAGTGGTGAAAAATCCTCTTAAAAGCACCCTAAATCTCGAAATTTTTGTGGAAGAAGGAGTAGTTTCTAGAGAGTATTTTGAAGTGGCTTGAAATGAGAGAATGGAAGTGGGGTGGTGGGTGTCTCAGCCGAAAATAAGAAGAGGGGAAGAGAAAAGGATTCTTGGTCATTGCATGATGGATTAGGGCATCTTAGTTTAGATATATGTGATGCTAATGACATAGAATACCACCATATCTTAATGAGGTGTCACTAGAAGATAATTCCTCACTTTTCTCTCTTTTTTTGTTTAATTACATGGGTCGAGAATAGGCTTGAAAGAATGGGGATGAAATGGTTTTGGGCCCATTCTTGGCTTGTTTGAATTTTCATGAAGCTTAAAGGCATTTCTTGGCCCATTGGGTTCTCGTTGGTGTTCACGACCCAATATAAGTCCATTAGGTGGTTTAAGGTCCATTAAGGTAAATAGAATCATTTATGGCCCAACAAGGCCCATTAGAGGTAAACCAATCCATTTTAGGCCCATGTGGCTCAAAATGTTAAGTTTTATGAATGTGGGTCCATTTAGAATCCAAATAGGGTTTCTAAGCCCAAAATAGTCGAATTGAATGCTTATTGGTCCATTAGGCCCAATAAGGAAATCCTAATCCATATAGAACTTGAACCAGGATATTTAGGGTTTCAACTCGTAATTGTCTCTCAGAAATGCTTTGCATAGAGTTTTGAATTTCAATTATAAATCTTGACAAAGTGTGTTGTCATAGAATGAATATAGTGTATACTCTCAAGTTAGAACTACAAGTATTATCATGGATGATATTTACATGATCATAGAACTTCGTTGCTAAATTGCTAGTTGTGACAGTTGTCATGGGCTACCCCCATGGTCTTTACTTGGAATGCAATGGGCTACCCCCATGGTCTTTACCTAGAATGTCATGGGCTACCCCCATGGTATATATCTAGAATGTCATAGGCTACCCCTATGGTCTTTATCTAGAATTTCATAGGTTACCCCCATGGTCTGATATCCATGTATTGGGCAACCCCATGGTGTTCACATAAGTGTCACAGGCTACCCCTGGGGTCTTCACATAAAAATTACATAACAACTGCCAATCCATATGTCAGATAATGGGCCGGAATTGGTTCCTCCGATCCATTGATATAGTGAGAAGACTCACTTCATAATGGTGATAAATAATTGCTCGACTACCAGTCCAGAGATCTCACACTGTAATATATAATTTACCCTAATTAAAATTATGATACGGACCCACTCATGGGCGCAAAATCCTAAGTCCAAACTCTTCAATAAGGCCCAAATGCTTCTTCCCTTTTGATGGGCCCAACCATATACGACCCAATACAATAACGGCCCTAAGGCCCCACCCATGACACATAAGGCCCACATAAAATTGGCCCTACTTATCCTAACCAGACCAAGGCCCAAATCAATATTCTAGAAGTCCAGAATGCAGCACTAAACTCCAAGGGTCCAGAAATGAAGCCCACAACCAAAGGCCCAATATCTTAGCCCATTGTTGAGTACGCGGGTCGTACTTATCTTGTACGCTAGGCGTACATGCTTAAGGGCTTGTACGCTGCACATACAAGCTTGTATGCCCGACGTACTCTTCAGGTTTGCTATCTTTTGCATTTTAGCTCTTATTTGGTTAAGAGATAGCCCCAAAACTCAGATCTGATCTCCTTGAAGTAGTTTATCACATAAAGTTGCAAACTTTATGCTCATGCAAAACTCAACAAGGTCCTAAAGCCCAATAGAGCTTAATAAGAGACTTAATACTTGCATGGAGGTCACAAACACCAAAACATTTTTACCTTTAAGCTAAAGGACTCCCCCAAATGTCCATATCTACGAGATTTGCATCTCAAACGGTCTTAACTCTTCAAGACCAACCAAAGGAACCAAAAAGGACCAACACAAGCTTAAAGAGAGATCTAAACAATAGATAAGCAAGGTATGAACTTTATACCTCTAGGAGCTCTTTAAGATAATGTAGATTGTTGGATCTAGAAGTTCCACCATGTCAAAGACTTGCACCACAAGATCTTCTTCTTGAAAACACACCAAAAATGGCTCATTTTGTTACTTCAAGCTGAAAATCATCTCTAATGGCTATTTGGGGCTTCTAGGGACGTTTAAAGGCAAGGTGGTTGATAAAGGTGAGGTTCCAAAGGCCATAAATAGGTTTAAATAAGGAACAAGTCCGAATATTAGGGTTTTGGTCATAGGTGACGTACGCCCCATGTACGAGGCTCAGATGCACGCCTCAGTACGTTAAGCGTACTTTCACGTACGCGCAACGTACAAGAGGTCCTTCGTTCCTACTAAAATTCAAAAAAAAAGTATAAGAAAAGAGTTACCTGAATTCAGATGTTAGAACCCCCCCACTTGGATTAGACTTCGTCCCTGAAGTCCTCTAATGAAAAAAAATCTAGGTAGTGCCCTCTCATCTCGTCCTCTGATTCCCACGTCTACTTGGAACCTCTTCAGTGTTGCCACTGAACCTTTACCAAATTTACCACCTTATTGTGTAGAGTCTTTGTCTTCCTATCAAGAATCATAATGGGCTTTTCTATATAATTCGTAGACTCATCCACCTGAATTTCGTCCAACGAGATGACCGCAGAGTTATCGATGACACATTTCTACTATTGACATACGTGGAAAGTGTTATGGACCTGACTAAGCTCATTCGTAAGATCCAGCTGATAAGTGACTCTGCCAACCCGGGCAGAAATCCTGAATGAACTAATAAATCGGGGGCCAAACTTGCCCCTTTTCCAAGAATAGATGACACCTTTCCAAGGTGACACCTTCAGTAAAATAATATCCCCCACTTGAAACTCGAGATCTGAATGGTGTTGCTCAACATAACTCTTCTAACGACTCTGCGCGACCCACAACATGTCTGGTACCTACTGAATCAACTCAATGGTCTTAAGCACCACCTCGATGCTTCACATGACTCGTAACCACCTTTCCTCAACAAATCGGAGTCCTACACCTCCTCCTAAACAAAATCTCGAATGGTGGTCGGTTGATACTATCATGATAACTGTTGTTGTAAGAGAACTCTGCTAGTGGGAGGTAAGTATCCCAACTCCCTCAAAATTCTAGCACGCAGGCCTGAATCATATCCTCGAGCGTCTGGATTGTCTACTCGCTTTGCGCATTGGTATGGGGGTGGTAAGTTATACTGAAGTGCAATTGGGTGTCCAACTCCTCATGGAACCACCTCTAAAATCTGGAGGTGAAACCAACATCATGGTCTGAGACCACAGATACTGGCATCCTGTCCCTAACTACCACCTCCTGAACACAAATATCCATTAAGTTTTCTGCGGATATGCTCTCGACAATTGGAATAAAATGTGCACTCTTTGTCAGTCTATCCACAATAAACCATATAGAATCAACACCCTACGCCGTTCTGGGTAGCTTGGTGATAAAATCCATAGTAATCTCCTCCCATTTCCACACGGGGATGGATAACGGTTGCATCTTGCCATGAAGTCTCTGATGTTCTACTTTGACCCTCCTACAATTCAAGCACCACTTGAAAAATCAAGCAACCTGCCTATTCATACAAAGCCACCAATAGCTTAACCTTAAGTATCGATACAGTTGGATTTGGTGTCTAAGCCCATAAGTATAATTGGGATGTACTTGACCCAATAGTAGCATGGTCCTTTTGGGTTGCCTTCACCAGTGTAATTTGATAGGATGGACTTTTGAGAATAAGGTTATTTATGATTTATTAATATATTATAAGTATAATATATAAATAGAAAATCATATTATTAATATTGATCAAGAATTAATTTGGAATTAATTTTGTGATCAAAAGAGACTAATTAAATATAAGTGGAGTGATTAAGTAAATCAATGATTCTTATAGTGCGGGCTAATGATTCATGTTTAATTAGGATGAGCTAAACCAATATGATAGTCCATGGATAGTCCATGCAGGTTTAACCCATGGAGCCTAGGTAATATGAAAGGTCATGGTGCATTAGGATTTTCATGGATTTAACCCTAGCCTTTGTAACACTATAAAAGGAACCCCATAGAGCCAAAATCGGTTGCGCCATTGATTCTAAGAGAGTGATACTTGATTTTAAGCTAACTAGCCTATACTCTTAAGTCTCCTATTGCATTTGGTGTTTGTGACACATTAGAGGCATCACACTTGAGGTGCTAAAGCTTTCAAGGCCAAGAACTTCAGACTACATAAGTGGTATTCATAAAACTATGAGTTTTATATTGTATATCCTCTATTGTATGCTAGTTAGTATGTATGCTTTGGAAAAATGAAAATACATGTATAATTAGAGGAAACATAGATCCAAAGCATCTAGGATTGCATGTGCACCATAGGAGTGTTATAATGATTAAAACCCAATAGTGGTATCACAGCCTAGGATTGTTTTCTGTTATATTTGATGCTTGGTAATTTTACAAAGTTGAAAAATCGATTTTTCTGGCCTCTGAATGATGAACTCGCCGAGTCCACTTTCTGACTGAACGAGTCCACTCAGTAAAAGGGCAACTCGATGAGTCCAGGTCATGTACTCGTCGAGTAGGGGCTTTAGGTTGGAGAATTTTGAGTGTTTTGCTAGAATTGGTTTACGATCATTACCACAAAATGTTTTGTATCATAAAAACTCTATTTTCTGATTTGGTAATGATGATCCTCATCCAATTAAAGGACAATTGAAAATTTTAAGATAATAAAGTAATTATTTGTATTATTTCATATAAATTCCATTGCTATGAGTTAGATTAGATCAATCTTGAAATTATATGATAATGTTGTTAGCTAAAATTGATCTAAGTTGCTCTTGAAGTGAGTTTTTTTAACTTGTACTCAAGTTATATGAAGTGTTCATTCACGAACATTAAAAAACTCATAAGTTTTCATAAGTTGTGGAAACCAAAAGTTTTGAAAGTTACAAAATTTGCCCACAAGTTTTGGAATTTGTAAAGTCTCATTAATGAAAAATTTAATTCCAAACCTTAGAATTTTAAAAGTTTAGAATTTAACCCTTATACTATTATAATATTATAAGTTTAATGTGTATATATATATATATATATATATATATATATATATATAAGACAAGCCAGTCTTACCGTTAGTAGGCCTCATTAACGAAGCTGCTCTATAACGGGGGTATAAGGTTACCGCCTATAAAATGGTGGTTTAATGGGTGTCCACTCTAACCCACCACTTCCTTGACCGATGGAGGGTCGTTAGCCGAACGGGTAGGATAGAACATTAATTCTCATTAAAAGTAAAATGATAATTATAAAGTATCTGAACTATTATTAAATTCCCAATCTTAGTTACTTTAGGAAAAATGTGAAAATGTTGCAATTCCATGAAATTGCACTTTTCACCTTGCTAAGTCATTAGTGGAGCGTGTGTGGTTAACCGACACACTAATCTGGGACTGGCAAGTGTGGCAAAGGGTAGCTTGATGTTAATCATAGATCAATGGAGCGTGTGTGGTTAACCAGCACATTGATTAGGTGATTTGTAACATTAAGAGTACCAAGTACATTTGCATGGTTATTCACACCTTGTTTGTGATCCTTGGCATCCCAATCACAAACTTGAAGGGCACAATCGAGATTTAAACATGCCATTGAAAAGTTCAATGAATCTCAAAAGAATCTAGGAATTTCAATCCAATTTTGTTTTTCATGATGGAAATTGGTAAATCGTCATTTACCTACCTTCAAATATTTTGCAATTAGATTACGACATCCCTCTTCCGAATTGTAAAATATGGTGTTGGCCCCTAGCCTTAATATTTCATTAGGGTGTTATATTAAAGATTCTCATCTAATGTAAACTTTGCTCTTCTTTCTTTTCAGTTGTCTATCCCAAACAATGCTTCAGGCTCCTACCCATCTAGCTTATTCTCCCTCATGAACTTGGTTGGGAGAACTATATTTGATGGGTCAAACTTTAACGATTGGAAAAGAAACATTTGTATGGACCTTCGCTATGAGGAAAAATAATATGTTATCTATAAAGAGCTGAAGGAGATTGATGAACAAACTACTACACCTGAACAAATTGAGGAATACAGGGTTCATGAGAGGGACGCAACAAAGGTGTCATGAATTATGATTGCTACCATTACTGTTGAGCTTCAAAAGTCCTATGAGGACTCTTGGCCCTTCGAAATGCACCAATTTTTGATGGATAGGTACCATCAAAGTGCTCGGTAGGAAAGGTATGAGATCTTTGCCTCCATGATCACAACCAAAATGAAGGATGGAGAGTCCATGACGACCCACTTGCAAAAGATGCAGGTATATGTGGATCGCTTGCTTAAATTGAATGTCAATTTTGATGAAGAGTTGGCCATATATATTATTCTACACTCTTTACCTTCTTGTTATGATCAGTTCCATATGACCTATCATAAGAAAAAGGAGGAGGTCACTCTTAGCAAGATTCAAGGCCTTTTAAGAACTGCAGAAAGCAACTTGAAAGGCAAGTCGGTTGTACCTACTCCTACTACTATTGTTTCCCCTGTTCTGGCAATAGGACATGGAAAATGGAAGAAGATGAAGGCTCCTTCCAAGAGCCACAAGGGAAAGTGTCTTGACGGATCCTTTTCAAGTGGAACCAAAGCTGGTTTTGCTAATCCCTCGACCAATCCGAAGGATGCAGAGTGCTTCCATTGTAATGAAAAAGGGCACTGGAAACGAAGCTGCCCCAAATACTTTCAGGACATTAAAGATGGGAAAATAAAGCCAACCTTCGCAGGTATTTACACTATTCTTTATAATAACTCACCACATGCTAATTCTTGGGTCCTTGATACAGGTTGTGGATTTCACATTTGTTCTGATGTCCATGGACTAATAGGAAGTAGGGATGTGGAGCACGGGAAGATAAACATAATCAAGTGAAATAGGAACATGCCGCCTGTCACCAAGATTGGAGTTTGTTCTTCATTGCTTAGTATTGGGTTAGAATTAGAACTGAATAATTGTTGTTACTCGTCGGAAATGGCGAGAAATATTATTTCCTTTCATAGTTTGTATAAACAAGGTTTTACCTTTTCTTTCAATAATGAAGTTGGTAGTATTAATGCTTATTATAATGGTATTTTTTATTTTGAATCCTTACCTTGTAACGGTATAAATGAAACTATAATGGTTGTAGATAACATAGGAAATAATGTGTTGAATATTGATTTGCCCAATGTTTTGGACAAGGCATGCTTGTGGCACTGTTGTCTTGGACATGTCAACAAGAAGTGCATAGCCCAACTCCAAAAAGTGGAGTCTTGAAGTCATTCGACTTGAAATCAAATGACACTTGCGAATCTTGTTTTCTTGGAAAGATGACCAAGTCACCCTTCACTGGTACTTCTGAAAGGGGTGAAGATCTGTTGGATGTCATACACACCGATGTGTGTGGACCCTTCAGAACCGCCACAAGGGATGCAAACCGCTTCTATGTGACTTTTAGTGATGATTACAATAGATATGGCTATATCTACTAAATGAAGCATAAGTCAGAAACCTTTGAAATGTTCAAAGAGTTTAAGCAGGAAGTGGAGAATCAATTGGGCATGAAGATAAAGATGCTATGATATGATCGAGGAGGAGAGTATCTTAGTATCAAGTTCCTAGACTATCTTAAGGAACGTGGAATTGTTTCACAGTTGACGCCACCTTGGACACCGCAGTTGAATGGTGTGGCTGAGAGGCGCAATGGAACCTTGTTGGACATGGTCTGTTCCATGATTAGTTGAGTTTTGTTACTTATCTCATTTCGAGGTTATGCCTTAGAGACTGCCGCCCATATCCTTAATCTAGTCCCTACTAAGAAGGTTGCCAAAATACCTCACTATATGTGGACAAGGAAGGTTCCCTTGTTAGATCACATCAAAGTTTGGGGTTTCGAGGAGTTTGTGAGATGTGAGACTTACGACAAGCTCGAACCTCATAGTGAGTGATGTATTTTCATCGGCTACCCACAGATGTCCTTTGGATATCTCTTCTATAGACCGAGTGAAAATTTTGACTTCGTTACGAGGATAGGGGTTTTCCGAGAGAGAGAGAGAGAGAGAGAGAGAACTTATATGCCAAGAGGATAGTGGGAGGAAAATTGACCTTGAAGAGCTTCAAGATTTAAGTGATGAAGGAACCTCAAACACTAGCGCTCAACCCGAGGATGAAACTCCGGTTGAACCAATTGATGAGTTTGTACCTCTGAGGCGTTTCAGTAGAGTTAGTGTTCCACCTGTGTTATATGGATTTCATTAACAACTGAAGGTGATACGTTGATTAGTGATAGTACAGTGATAAACTGGATGAACCTAACAACTACAAGGAAGCCATGGCAGACCCCGAGTCTACTAAATGGAAAGAGGCAATGGGCAGCGAGATTTAGTACATGTATCACAATCAAGTTTGGAACTTGGTTGACAATGTATCGGGTCCTTAGACACTCGGTTGCAAATGGATCTTTAAGAAAAATACCGACATGGATGGGAAATTACACACATATAAGGCACGACTGGTTGTGAAGGGATTTACTCAGACTCAGGGAGTTGACTATAATGAGACCTTCTCACCAGTAACGAAAATTAAATCTATAAGGGTTATTCTAGCCATAGCTGCATTTCATGACTATGAAATATGGCAAATGGATGTCAAAATCGCTTTCCTTAATGGAAAGTTGGCTGAAGATGTTTACATGTGTCAGTCAGAGGGTTTTGTCAACGTAAAGTACCCTAATGGAGTGTGTAAGCCTGAAAAATCCATTTATGGATTGAAACAAGCATCTCGACGATGGAATCCTTATTTCGATGAGAAAGTTAAAGAGTTTGGATTTTCGAGAAGCAAGGATGAGTCTTATGTGTACGTCAAAGCTAGTAGGAGTATAATTAGCTTTATGGTGTTGTATGTGGATGACAAACTACTCATAGGAAACGACATCCCAACCTTGCACGAAATTAAGTCTTGGCTTGCAAAGTTTTTCGCTATGAAGGACCTTGAAGAAGCTACCTATATTCTAGGGATATGGATATTGAGAAACATGAGTAAAAGACTAATAGGACTTAGTCAAAGTACCTACTTTGACAAGGTGTTGAAGCGTTTCAGCATTGAGAAATCCAAGAAAGGTGACTTACCTATCCAAAGCAATACCAAACTGAGTAAGACTCAGTGTCATAGTATAGAGGCTGAGAAAGCACAAATGAGTCGAGTACCATATGCTTCTGCAGTTGGCTCGATCATGTATGCTATGACTTATACTAGCCCTGATGTGCCCTTTGCTTTGAGCATGGTCAACAGATATCAAGGGAATCCTGGTAAACGTCATTGGACTGAAGTAAATAACATTCTTAAGTAGATCCGGAGGACTAAGGACTGAGTTTTTACCCTCGGTGGGAGTGATGAATTAAGAGTTTCAGGGTATTGTGACGCTGGTTTTCAGACCGAAAGATATAATTTGCGCTCTCATTCGGGATGGGTGCTTACCCTAAATGGAGGAGCAGTAACATGGAAGAGTTCGTAGTAAGAAACTGTAGTTGATTCAACGTGTGAATTAGAGTACATAGCCGCGAGCGAAGCATCAAAAGAGGCGATATGGTTGAAAAAATTCATCGGAGACCTTGGAGTTGTGCCATCCATAAAGGAGCCTATGGAAGTTTTTTACGATAATGAATGGGCGGTAGCCTTAACCAAGGAACCAAGAGATCATGGTAGATCCAGGCATATCAACAAAAAGTACCACTTCATAAGACATCAAGTAGAAGATGTTGGGATTAAAACCCTAATTGTGATTTGATGAACAAGATGCGGAAAATAAGAACAAACACAAATAAAGAAGATATGTCGAATGATCACTCGATTTATTCAAAACATGAGGAATGAATTACACTTTAAGCATAGACTAAAGAATCTAACACTACATAAGAAACCTCACAGCGTGGCGGCTACATTTTGTCTCACTCTTAACCCTAATAATGAATAATACATGACTATTTATAGGGAAAAGACAAGTCTTCGGCTTTTAACCTACACTTCATCAAGGGGCCCATTGCCATCATCCATGGAGTGCTTTGAAACCCTATAATCTCCCCCTCAAAGTATGGAATGGATGACAATGCTTAAACTTCCAAAACAAGCATCTAGCGAATAAAAAGAACTTGCAATGAGGAATAGATGAAGCAATCCACGAATCTTGATTCTTCAATAGTATTCAAACATGGGCTCTAGGATATATAAATCAAGCACTGAAGTAATGTCTTTAAACTTCATTTTCGAATGTAATCCCAAAAAAAATCTTCATCAAAACAAACCCGCCAAAAAATCCCATTTCAGAACAAATAAACCGAATCACTTATTGTCTTTGAAGAGCTCCCCCTCCAGTCACAATGATCTTCAAGTAAGCTAATGATATAATCCACCAAAAAATATCATGTAACAACCCAAACTTTAAGATTTGTAATGCCACTTGATCGAGAAAATACTAGAAGTCGGAGATATAACAAGTCCTTAGCCGAGCTCGATGAAGAACTTCTACTGTAAAGGATATTTCTCTGTAAAAGCTTTAGCAGAGCTCGATGAAGAACATCCACTGTAAAAGCTACCTTCATAATTCTACCACAAGCTTTACCAAAAATCTTCAAATTTGGAAAGTCACAAATCCAATTTCGAATGGCCATACCAAATTCTCCCCCGATTTATAATAAAAAACATGATTATAAAGCCTTCAAATGGTCATAAGAATGATCTTGAATGGATACAAATTTACTATGCTCCCCCGTGACAAAATGATATACACAATAAAGTATAAAATCCGAAAAAAAAAAGTCGTGAAAATTTGACGTTATCATGAAAAACGACTTTCCGAACCGCCAAGACTTGATGGAATCCATAATTTTCTGTTCACGAAAAAAATATGTGCGTTAAAAAATCCAAAACTGTTCACCAACCCTTACATTTGTAAACTTTCCAAAAAATGGGCTGAAACTGTCACAATGCTGAAAGTCAGGAACTAAATTAATATTGCATCATACTCCCCTTCTTTTGTAACAATTTCTGGAAATGGACCAAAATCGCCAAGTTGTGAAAAAAACAAGGACCAAAAGTGGCAAATAGTTGAAGTTGGAAGGACAAAAATGAAACTTGAGTCATCTTCATCCCCATTTAATATCTGATGAACAAAAAATCTTGATAACTCATAATCGTGAACTCTGAATGCAACTTCGATCAATCGTATATTTTGAGCACAGAGTTCCCCCAAGCATCACACTTCGATTCCGAATCCAACAATTCCAGTGCCGATTGCGAATCAATATCAACCCTGAATCGAAGTATCAAACAAAGATTCTAATCACTGAACAACTCGTCGATCCTAGCACACAGTTCGCTTTCTGACGTTCGTGTCAACTGGGACTCCGAATCTGAGTTCAAAAGTGCCAATATGAGACATTCATAGTCGATTGCAAGCCAGATCACCGCAATGAACAGGAGCTAAATTGTTACAGTCTCGGTGCGAAACCCAGTCAATAGGTTCGCCTTCGGTCCTCCTTCCGTTCGCTCTAACCATTAACAAGCGAACCCAAGTTCGTTGTTCCAGGTTCGGTCCTAATTCATCGATTATACCCAATAGTGAATCTTTACAGGAAGGACTATCAATGCAGTTTTTACTTTTCGATTTGACCGGCGTTCATCCCAATTGAGTCCCCAAATCATTCATTCCCATCAACACCAAACACGATTCAAGATCCGACTTTGACCCCTTATCTCCTTAGTTCCGATTTCTGTTCCAACGAAGTGATTTTATATTTCCGATTTCAACTTTAAACCTTTTGATCTGATATTTACTTTTGATTTTCACTTTTGCTTCGGCAATCATTGAGACCATCGAAAATCAGTTCTCGACAATCGCCAAATTGATTTTCAGATCAAACAACCATCAAATGTTCTTCGGTTACATAAGTTGATTTTGACTTTTCATACTTTGACCAACTGTTCGTCAATTGTACATCGCAGGACTCCAAAAATTGCATTCAACAATCATACAATCGAGATGAGGAACAGATTAAGCAAATCAAATCAAACGACACAATCAAATAACAAAATCAAAATCGATTTTGCGAATGATACGATTCTTACATCTCGACTCAAGGATAGAAAACGGGTGATAAATCAAATTGGAACAATGATTAACTAAATCAAATAAATCGTTTAGATTAATTAGAGGATTTTCGATATGCAATGTTCCCAATCTAGAGATATGTCGACAGCATGATTTGAGAATTCAAACGCCGTAAAGGAACGATCAGCAAACAAAGATTTTGACATACGGATTATACGATTTAAACAATTAAGTAGGATAAACGATGAATAGTAAACAAACACAATGAGCCCAAAGGATGGAAGGAATAAACAGTAAAAAAAATTGGCTCAAGAACAATTCAAGGAACGACTCAATGGACTAAAACAATGGAACAGAGCTGCCGACATCAAACTAATGACCAGACCAAAAAAAATATGAACATAAAAACGAATTGGATTGAAATAACATCATATGAATAGTAGAAAATACCATATATTTTCATGAACAGTAGCTTGAACAAAATTCTTGATTCCATACCGCCAAAACACCAAAATCTTCAATAACTTGTGCAGAAAATCATCAAATCAAGAACCGATACTTTAAAAATCAATAGATCTTCAAAGACCCGCTCTGATACCACTTGTTGGGATTAAAACCCTAATTGTGATTTGATGAACAAGATGCGGAAAATAAGAACAAACACAAATAAAGAAGATATGTCGAATGATCACTTGATTTATTCAAAACATGAGGAATGAATTACATTTTAAGCATAGACTAAAGAATCTAACACTACATAAGAAACCTCACACCATGGCGGCTACATTTTGTCTCACTCTTAACCCTAATAATGAATAATACATGACTATTTATAGGGAAAAGACAAGTCTTCAGCTTTTAACCTACACTTCATCAAGGGGCCCATTGCCATCATCCATGGAGTGCTTTGAAACCCTACAGAAGAATAACACCTCGTGGTGAAGAGGATATCGTCAGAGGAGAACCCAGCAGATCCCCTTGTGAAGGAATGAGTAGGGTTTGGCACTTGTAGCATGCAAGGAGCATTGGGCTAACGAACGATATTAGTTTTAGCGATTAGATAAATATTTAGAAATTGTAATAGCTAAACTGGAATTGGCATTTGATGATTAAATAAAAGGATTTTTTTATTTATAAGTAAAGTTATTGTCTTGTGTCAATTATTTACTATTGTTTCACTTTTGCATGTTTTAACTTCCAGAATAATAAGATTATTCAAACAATCCACAGTTGATCATAATTTGGAAGTAGGTATGAGGCTAGACTGTCATGAGTTGGCTTGTAGATTGTCTAAGGTGTTAGACATAGCAAAACTTTTGCTACACCATTCATGAGTGCTCCAGAAATAAGATTTGGGTATTGGATTAAACCCACACTCACATGAATCACTTCATGGAATTTATCACGAGTGTTTGTGAGACGATACTATCATATATTCTTCAAACCAAGATATATGACTTGTTGACTACGAGTTGGTTGTGCATTGATGATATGTAAACGCATCACTAACTTGATGTTATAAAACGTATCGTTGTGAATGATTTAATGAGTAGTTAGTACAAGCATATAATGTCAAAATCTATCTGTTCCTTTTATCCTAAGAGGATTAAAAGCTATATCTTGGGCCCCTCGATGATTTTTTTTGATTTATGTGTCGGGACCGGTTAGAACTAAATTGATGTATTCAGTTACGTTCTATGTCAGACAAATTGGAAATCGGGAAACAAACTGCAGGACAATAAGTATATCTATGTTCCATGTATTTTTCCGCATTATATCTTGAAGAGCAGAGGAGTATATGATACCTTATCTAAAGGACGCGTCACTGACTAGCTTAGAGTTTGACAGCGGCTTTTGAAAGCTACGATAGCTAAGTCAGATTTTGAAGTTGCATTGGCAGTTATAGTTATTAGATTTATCCAAGTGGGAGATTGTTGGATTTGGCGTCTAAGCCCATAACTATAACTGGGATGTCCTTGACACAATAGTAGCATGGTCCTTTTAGGTTGCCTTCACCAGTGCAATTTTATAGGATGTACTTTCAAGAGTAAGGTTATTTGTGATTTATTAATACATTATAAATATAATATATTGAGAAATGATATTATTAGTATTGATAGAGAATTAATTTTGTGATCAAAAGAGACTAATTGAATATACCGGGACTGATTAAGTAAATTAATGATTCTTATAGTGTGGGCCAATGATTCGTGGTTAATTAGGATGAGCTAAACCAATATGATAGTCTATGGATAGTCCATGGAGGTTTAACCCATGGAGCCTAAGTAATATGAAAGGTCATGGTGCATTAGGATTTACATTGATGTAACCTAGCCTTTGTAACACTATAAAAGGAACCCCCTAGGGCCAAAATCGGTTGCCCCATTCATTCTAAGAGAGTGATAATTGATTTTGAGGTGACTAGCCTATTCTATCAAGTCTCCTCTTGCATTTGGTGTTTGTAACACATTAGAGGCATCACACTTGAGGTACTAAAGCTTTCAAGGCCAAGAACTTCAAATTACATAAGAGGTATTCATCAAACTATGAGTTTTATATTGTATATCCTCTATTGTATGCTAGTTAGGATGTATTCTTTGGAAAAATGAAAATGCATGTATAATTAGAGAAAACATAGATCCATAGCATCTAGGGTTACATCTGCACCATAGGAATGTTATAGTGCTTAAAACCCAATAGGTATATCTTCGTGGACCCCGAATGAATAGAAAACTTGGACTTATGTACCTCCTCAAAAATCTTCTTCCTTACCCCACCAGATGCCGGAATCAAAATCCTACCACACTGAGTCAATAGTGCCCGACTGTCTCTAACAAACAATGGAATCTTCCCTCTAATCCGCTCGGTTTTCCAATTTCCCTTTTTCAATCTTTCTACCTGATCCTCCTTGATAACGTCCAACAAGGGTGAAATAATAGTCATCCTCAAGAAAATATCTGAAGCGGTGAGCATACCGCCTTACAGCTCAAGGCATCAGCCACCACATTGGCTTTCTCAGGGTGATACAATATCTCACAGTCGTAGTCTTTCACCACATCTAACCACCACCGCTATCGCATGTTCAAATTCGGCTGATCCATCAAATACCCCAAGCTTTTGTGATCGGTGTAGATGGTGCATCGGACCCCGTATAAATAGTGCCTCCAAATCTTGATGGCAAACATCACCATCCCAAATTCCAAATCATATGTGGGGTATTTACCTAATGAGGCTTCAGCTTCTCCAAGGCTTAAGAAATCACATGCTCTTTCTGCATAAGGATAGCTCCCAAACCCGATATAAAAGTATCGCAATAAACCACAAAATCATGCAATCCCTCGGGTAACGCAAGAATCAGGGCCTCACATAATTTTTGCCTCAAAGTCTCGAAAGCCAAATGCTGATCTAAACCCCACTAAAAGGTCACATTCTTCTTGGTTAGGCAGGTCAAAGGCACTGTAATCCTTGAGAAATCTTGAATAAATCTCCGATAATACCCCGCAAGACCGAAGAAACTCCAAATCTCAAATGTGTTTTTCGGGACTTCCCAACACATCACAGCCTCGATCCTGGCCGGGTCTACAAAGATGCCACCCAAATTACTGATGTGCCCCAAAAACTGCACCTCATGCCACCAAACTCGCATTTGGAGAATTTGGCATAAAGCCACTCACTTCTCAAAGTCTCAAACACCTCTTGTAAATGTTGCTCATGCTGCTCCTTGGTCTTGGAGTAGACCAGAATATCATCAGTGAAAACAATCACAAGCCGATCCAGCATCGGCATGCAAACCTGGTTCATCAGATCCATAAACACTGGTGGTGCATTGGTGAGCCTGAATGGCATCACCACAAACTCATAATCACCATAATGAGTCCTTAAGGCTGTCTTCTGCACACCATCATCCCTGATCCTTGTTTGATGGTATTTCGACCCAAGATCATTCTTAGAAAAACAAGATGCACCCTGAAGCTGATCAAATAAATCGTCGATCCTCAAAAGTGGTTAATGGTTCTTCACCGTCACCTTGTTTAATTCCCAATAATCAAAACACATCTTATGTGACCCATCCTTATTTTTCAAGAACATCACCGGTGCTCCCCACGGGGAACTTATTGGGCAAATAAAACCCTTGTCTAGCAGCTTCTGCAGCTGCGTAGACAGCTCATGCATCTGAGGCGGTGCTAGGCGATATGGCGCCTTGGCAATCGGAGCTGCCCCATGCATCAAGCCAATCCAAAACTTGACTTGCCTCATGGGAGGCACCCCTGGCAACTCCTTGGGAAAATCCCGCACGATGGTACACTCTCAATTCTGATGTAGCATCCACCCGTGTATCTGAAACATATGCAAGAAACCCCGAACAACCCTATTGAAGAAGTCTCCTAGCCCTTGTGATTGAATAGAAAGCCGACCCATGCAAGGCTCTCTCTCCTGTGATGACTAGTTCTCCCCCACTTGGGGTTCAAACTCTCACCAACTACCACTCATAATCAATCACGGCCCTGTTGGGACTCCAACTAGTCCATCCCAGTGATCACCCTCAATCACCACAAGGGAATCGGTACCAAGTCAATAGGAAACCTCTCTCCGAACATGTTTTGAACACATCTATGGAATACCCTCACAGTGCTCACAGTATGATCATCGGCAATATCTACCTCCATAGTGGAATCCAAAGTCCCCAGAGCATCTCGAAACTTCTTGCTGAGAATAAGAGATACAAAGGATCGAGTAGCCCCCGAATCAAAAAGAGCATCAACTGACAATCTATTGACCAAAAAGGTCCCTGTAGAGGATCTTCACAACATAAGCATAAAAACAAAACAATAAAAGATAGAAATATGTTGCATACTAGTAACTACATCCGGTGCTGCTCAAGCCCCCACCTTGCCTTGGTGGTCATCGGTAATCCTCAACATGTAACAATCCAAAAACCTGATAAAATTTTTCATTTTTAAAATAGGAATTACAACCATAATTTTTTTTCCCAAAAATCCATTACATCATATCATATCAAACCATCAGAGTATCAATAACATTAAATGTGGAAAGTGTTGGAGAGTGAATGTTGTGTCATCAATCTGGGCCCTTCCCTTTAGTAACGTAAGTACTTGAAAACACCCAAATAAACTGTAAGCGAAATCTCGGTGAGTTTCCCAAAATATCACGAAGCATACAACCACAAAACACCATGAAACATACATAAAGTAGCCATGGGATACCCCATGGTCTTCACCTAAAATGCCATGGGTTACCCCCATTGTTTAATATCCAAGCGCCATGGGCTACCCCTATCATCTTTACCTGGAATGCCACAGGATACCCCCATGATCTGATATCCAAGTGTCATAGGCTACCCTCATGATATTCACACAAGTGCCATGGGCTACCCCCGGTGTCTTCAGACAATTAAATACATAACAAATGCCAATCCACATGTCAGATAATGGGCCAACATTGGTACCTTCGACTAATTGATATAGTGAGAAGACTCACCTTATACTGCATATAAATAATAATTGTTCAGCTACCGCTCCAAAAATTTCACGCTGTAAATATACAATTTACCCTAATTAGAATTATGAAAAGAACCCACTCATGGGCCTAAAATCCCTATGTCCAAACTCTTCAATAAGGCCCAACAGCTTCTTCCCTTTTGATGAACCCAACCATATACGACCCAATATAATAACGTCCCTAGGACCCAACCCATGACTCACAAGGTCCACAACAAAATTGGGCCTACCTACCATAACTAGACCAATGCCTAAATCAATCTTCTGGAAGTCCACAATGCAACCCTAAAATCCTACAGTCCCAAAAGGAAGCCCACCACCGAAGGCCCAATATCGCAGCCCACTACTGAGTATGCAGGGCATAATCAGCTTGTACGCTAGGCGTACAAGCATAAGGGCTTGTATGTTGCGCCTACAAGCTTGTAAGCCTAATGTACTCCTCAAAATTGCCAACTGTTGCATTTTAGCTCTTAATTGGTTAAGAAATGGTCACAAAACTCAGATTTGATCTCCTTGAAGTAGTTTATCATGTAAAGTTGCAAAATTTACATTCATGCAAGGCTCAACAAGGTCTAAAAGCCCAAAAGAGCTTAATAAGAGACTTAATACTTGCATGGAGGTAATAAACACCAAAAAAAATTGTACCTTTAAGCTAAAGGAGTCCCCTAAATGTCCAGATCTACGAGATTAGCATCTCAAATGGTCTTAACTCTTCATGAACAACCAAAGGAACCAAAAGGACCAAAACAAGCATAAAGAGAGATATAAGAAATAGATAAGCAAGGTATGAACTTTATACATCCAGAAGCTCCCTTAGATGATGTGGATGCTAGATCTAGAAGGTCCACTGTAACATCCGGATTCCCAGGTACATTATTTATTCTTTATTTTTGGAGATTTTGGAGAGACTCGACGAGTTGATGCTTAGACTCGCCGAGTAGAGGCGCGAATTTCATCTGGGTTAATGACCGGACTCGGCGAGTCCGCTCTGTTTAATGAAGCCCTAATTCCCGTGGATTGAGACCTATTTAAAGGGGCTTATAGCCACCATTTGCGGCTACCAGACCCCTGAGTGAAACCCTAAGCGATCTAGAGCATTTGTGAGGAAGAAGAGGCCATTTTTGATCCTTGTGTGGGTGTTTTTGCAAGAAGAAGGTGACCAAGGCAAGAGGGAGCTGAAGAGGGTGCTTGTCTGTGGATTCCAGAGCCTAGGGACTTCATTTTGACGTATATATTCGATATTCTTCAGTTTTGGGTGTTAATATTTGAGAGTTAGAGTTTCTAGCCCATTTAGAGTATGAAATATGGAGAAATTGGTCCCTTCTTATGTCGAGGCTTCGAATCTGGATCCAAAGATGTCACACCCCAAAACCGAGAACGGCAGAAACGTTTTGGGGCGAAGGATGTCATGTAATGTATCACAACAATGTAAAGTAGTAAACAAGCAACAACATCATCCATTGCATTAATAGTATAATTTTGATTACAAGTGTGTTCTTTCATAGTACAAGACAACATGATAGCTAAACAAAATAAAAGACGAGACTTGACTGCTCCGTTTTCTCTAAACCTTGCATCGGCACCTGTCTATTTGTAACCTGAGAATACAAGTTATTTTGAAAGCGAGTATCAGCAATAAAGCTGGTGAATTCATAAGTATTTTAATGTTATTGTTTTGAAAAGTTGTTTATGAAAGACTGGCGAATGTTTTATGAAACATTTAGTATAAGTATGAAAACTCTAGAAAATCCCATATTTCCTACTAGTATAAAAAGTAGTCTTCTACCAAGACCCGACCATTTTGAAAGTAGTCTTCTGCCAAGACCAGACTGTTTTTGAAAGTGCGCATCACTTTAAAATGTGACGGTTTTTCCCTGTTTAACTATTATGATAAAACTATAAAAGTAATAATATAATAACTTATGTTGTATCCTTTGGTACTAAGATACACACTGCGTGGAAACTCGCCGTAAACGGATCAACCGTAGACATCCGTAGATGTGCATTTACCTCTGTTGCTAACAGCTGGGTTTAGGAATAGTTAGTCCCTTAAGTAAAGATACACACGGCGTGGAAACTCGCCATAAACAGATCAACCGTAGACATCCGTAGACGTGCATTTACCTCTATTGCTAACAACTGGGTTTAGGAATAGTTAGTCCCTTAAGTATACCTGTAATGGTATCAACCGTAGACATCCATAGATGTGTCATTATCCTCTATAGATAACAGTGGCTATAGGAATGGTTAGTCCCTCAAAGCATCCTTTGGTACTAGGATATAAAGTCCAATTCATCTCGTCGATTATGTGATTGTATCACAAGGTAAAGATAAGAAGGTGATCTATATAACAGTATCTACACATATAATATGTAGTAGTAACTCATCATATATTAGCTACGGAAATGTACTCATCTAAGCGTATCTATGTAACCGTATTCATGTAAGCGGAATCTCTGTAAGAGTATCCCTTCATATAGCATGTAGTCTAGACTCATGAATGAACTGAATCTGGTGTAATTTCTTGTAATAGGGATAATGTTTTATATACCCTAAACTATTCCTATAATAGTTTACTAGAATGTAATTGATGAGTGTCCAAGTAGGTTCATACACCCTTGCTACCCAAGAATATCGGAATTGAATTAACTGATGGAACATTTATGACTATATATGTACACATGATATATAACTAATATTTAAACGACCTTCGGAAGAGTACCCGATATCCCACTAGACCACATCCAAATCGAGGAAAAGGAAACAGGGTGGATAGCCTTCCTAAGTATTTTAAACATTTCTTATATAACTATACATATAGAGGCATGCAATTTATAATATAAAAGCATAAAAGAAGTTTTGTAAAACTTTTGAAAAGTTTAGTAAATAAGAATTTATGACTTGATGTCAGTTTATAAATCGGTTAGAAAGACCGTTTGACAAGACAGTTTAAGTGTGAGAAGACCTTTGTTTGAAGAACAAATATAACATACTCAAAAAGAAAACCTACAGTTTGTAAGACAGTTTCTAAAAGTGTTTCAACATGTAAAAACGTTTGTGAAAACTATTTGAAGTATCTATGAAAATGTTCGTTTGTTCTTGTATATGAATGTATCTCCTTGAAATAGTATTTCTAGTATATAAAAGTTCGTGATGTTCTCGTAAAACTATACCTATTATAGTTTTCTAAAAATGTGTCTCGTTTGTATAGTAATCCCTAGTGAAATGCTCACTTGTTATGAAAGATATAATTTTTGTAGTGCCTAAGATGGACACATATACATACAGTATAAGCAGTGTGTTTGATTTATACATAAATAACAACACTTTTCATTTCAAAAGATATGATGTTATCGTGATACATTTTGTATACGAAAGTTTCCTTATAATAGTTATATATCACATGTGATTCCGTTGATAAAAAGTGTATAACGAAACTTTATATAACATACAATAATTATCGTGTGTTTTACTTGTATTCCCCCCTTAAAAGCATATAAAAACATTTATAAAACATTTAAAAGTGTCGATTATAGGGGTATGAACTCACTTGATTGATTGAAGAAAGCGAGACGAAAACCGAGCAGAACTTCTACTCGAGAAAGCGGATCTCTCAAGATTCTCGGGAATCTCAGGAGCGTAAAGCTTCATTCCATACTTGGATATGAAAACCGGGACTTTGGGATGGCTCCGAGGGTTGAAACGCAGAGCTTCGGCGCGAGAAAGGATGGAAATGAGCAAAATTGGCCGGCACCCTCGCATCTCTTTTATAGGGTCTGGAAGCCTCGCATACGCTGGGCGTAGGAGGGTACGCTGGGCGTACGCAACGTCATGCATGAGAGCATCCTCGGTCAAAGCATCGGAGCGACGTGGACGAGACAGAGCCTAGCATCCGAGTATGCTGGGCGTATGAGGGTACGCTGGGCATAACCTGGATTGGTCCGATGACTCCTTCTTTGGATAATACCGGATTTTAATTAAATTTATATTTTAATTAATTAGTAAACTTCAAAAATTCATATCTTCCTCATACGAACTCCGTTTTTGACGTTCTTTATATCCACGCGTAGGTGAGACTACGATCTACAACTTTTGTTTAGACTCCGTCGGCAAATCTTGACTTTATTTTTAATATTATATTATAATAGGTCGGGACAGGAAAAGTCCGTTAAACTTCCATAACTTCTTCATCCGACGTCCGTTTTCGTCAGACTTTTTACCGTTGCGCTATTATTATTGAGCCCTTCGATTCTCATTTAGATCGTGTCGGCTAAAAGTGTCTCGATCTCTATTTCGAGTTTTTAGCTGTCTACTGTTATATATCTATATGTAACTTAGAATAATCACAACTTCCTCATACGAAGTCAGATTTGGACGTTCTTTTCATGTACGTTTACGGTTTAATAATATCTAAAACTTTCATTTAGATACCTAAGGCTAAAAATTATTGTATTGAAACTTCGCGTTTCACGTCTAACAGTGTTGTCGGTTTCGCCGAGAATCTTCGGTTGGTCATAACTTCTTCGTTACAACCCGGATTTTAGGGTTCTTTATATGTATGAAAACCTTGAAACGATTCCTACCACTTTATTTAACCCAAATACGTTTTTAGGAAAGTTAAATTTTTACCTATATTAGACTGGTGTTACATTTCATTGTCTCGAAATACCGGGTTGTCACAAAAGAGGTCCAGAGGCTTTAACTGCTTGATCTTTATGGGTGATATTGAGAGATATGAGCTTAGGGTGACATATTGAGGCCATTCCTTCAATTAGAGCCATTGGATCTTTGCATGGGCATCAAGATCCATACTTTACGTGTTTATATTGCTTAAAAAGGCCATATCAATGGGTTAGTGGAACGGATCTGACCTCAGGAGGTCATTTAAGTTTGAGCATGGCATGAACTCGCCGAGTCCCAAGAACAGACTCGACAAGTAGGGCTAGGGTTTCCCATAGTTCACTCAGTGAGTAACTTGCCGAGTCGGGGGAATGACTCGGTGAGTCAGAGGGGAATAGAGGACTGGAGTCCAAGGCGGAACTCGCCGAGTTCATAATGGGACTCGGCGAGTTGAGTCGGGGTGGCCCTACGATTCAAGCCAGGTGTAATCCGTCGAGTAGGAGAAATACTCGACGTGTCATGCTAGTCAAGAGGGCTAGTGGACACGTGTAGACTCGCCGAGTCGCCCAAGTGCACTCGGCGAGTCGGGTCAAAGTTTGACCGTTGACTTTTGTTGACTTTTAGGGTTTGGTCAACAATGGGGCCTTTGTGTCAAGAGAGGGGTAAAATGGTCTTTTACCCTTCTAAGGGAGCCAAGAGAGGATTGAGTCTAGTCTCGAGAGTTATATTTATGAGAGTATTTACTTTATGTGATTAGGCGGAGGCTAGACCATATTTCTACCGAGTCAGAGATTTACCGAGACATCTGAGGTGAGTCTTCTCACTATACTTTACCTAGAGTGGTAACGAAGTTATGTGCTAGGGTACTGTAAAGTTATGTGTCAGTGTGTTTGTATGCTATTTATGTGTTATTGTGATATGTGATATGCATGATTCAGAGTTTCCAGAGATAGGACCAGTGGGTCCATAGAGTTAGGACCTTTGGGTGCATAGAGTTAGGGCCAGAGGGTCCATAGAGTGTTGGGACTGGAGGGTCCCACTGAGACACACTGACCAGAGGGTCAACAGAGTCATAGCCTTGAGTAGCTACTATGTGTTGGAATGGTATTTGGGGAACTCACTAAGCATTTATGCTTACAGTGTTATGTGTTATGTGTTTCAGGTACCATTGATGATCGCGGGAAGGAGCCGGCATGATCTGTACACACACTCGTGGAGTTTAATATGATTTGATCTTGGGATTTGTAATGAGATAATGTTGATACATTGTTTTCTTGAAAGTAATTATGAATGAATTTATACGTTTTTAAAAAGTGAAAAATAGTTTTAATTTTTACGGTGTCACAATTTCTGGCAGGTATCGGAGATCGTTACCGATAGCCGAGGGCTTATGACATTTCAGGGTCGGATTTGGGTACCGTTTGTGGGCGGAATGTGTACCATTTTGATGGAGGAGGCACATCGATCGAGGTTCTCGATCCATCATAGGGCCGCTAAGATGTATTTGGACTTGAAGAAGGAGCATTGGTGGCCCTGTATGAAGAGGGATGTCACATGGTTTGTAGAGAGATGCTTGACCTGTCATAGGGTTAAGGCCGAGCATCAGCGTCCCCATGGTAAGCTGCATCCATTAGAGATTCCCGAGTGTAAGTGTGAATAGATTACCATGGATTTCATCACCAAATTGCCGAGGACTGCGAGAGGTATCGCTGCAATTTGGGTGATTGTGGATAGGTTGACGAAGAGCGCTCACTTTCTTGCTATTAGTGAGAGCTCTTCTATTGAGACTGATGGGCAGAGCGAGCGGACGATTCAGATGCTCGACGACTTGCTTCGGGCATGTGTATTGGACTTCGGAGGGATTTGGGACACGTACTTACGCTTGGCTGAGTTTTTGTATAACAACAGCCATCATTCGAGCATTGGTATGCCACCCTTTGAGCTGTTGTATGGGAGGAGGTGTCGAACTCCCATTTGCTGGGGAGAGGTAGGGCAACGTGTGATGGGTAGTACAGAGATTGTGCTCCAGACGACCGAACAGATTCAGTAGGTTAGACAGAGGTTATTGACGGCCCAGAGCCGTCAGAAGAGTTATGCGGATAGACGTCGGTCAGAGTTCAAATTCTAGGTCGGTGACTTCGTACTCTTGAAGGTATCTCCTTGGAAAGGAGTGAGCCGGTTTAGGAAGAGGGGCAAGTTGGGACCCCGTTATATTGTTCCATTCCGAGTGATTGCGAGGGTAGGTCGGGTAGCCTACCGGTTGGAGCTACCTACAGAGTTGGGCCAGATTCATGCACCTTTCACGTTTCACAGCTGAGGAAGTGTATTGGCGACGAGTCGGAAGTGGTACCATTAGAGGATATTCAGGTGGATACGAGCCTGAACTATGTTGAGAGACCGGTGGCGATTTTGGATCGAAAGATCAAGGTTCTGTGGAACAAGGAAGTGCCCCTGGTGCAGGTCCAGTGGCAACATCGTAAAGGGTCCGAGCTGACTTGGGAGCCGGAGTGAGAAGTGTGTGAGCAGTATCCAGAGCTGTTTTCAAAAGAAGACTTCAAGGACGAAGTCTGATTCTAGTGGGGGAGAATTGTAACATCTGGATTCCCAGGTACATTATTTATTCTTTATTTTTGGAGATTTGGAGAGACTCTGCGAGTTGATTCTTAGATTCGCCGAGTAGAGGCGCGAACTTCATCCGGGTTAATGACCGGACTCGGCGAGTCTGCGCTGTTTAATGAAGCCCTAATTCCAAGGGATTGAGACCTATTTCAAGGGGCTTATAGCCACCATTTTCGGCTACTAGACCCCTGAGTGAAACCCTAAGCGATCTAGAGCGTTTGAGAGGAAGAAGAGGCCATTTTTGATCCTTGTGTGGGTGTTTTTGCAAGAAGAAGGTGACCAAGGCAAGAGGGAGCTGAAGAGGGTGCTATTTTGTGGATTCCAGAGCCTAGGGACTTCATATTGAGCTATATATTCGATCCTTCTTTACTTTTGGGTGTTAATCCTTGAGAGTTAGAGTTTCTAGCCCATTTAGAGTATGAACTATGGAGCAATTGGTCTCTTCTTGTGTTGAGGCTTTGAATCTTGATCCAAAGAGGTCCAGAGGCTTTAACTGCTTGATCTTTATGGGTGATATTGAGAGATATGTGCTTAGGGTGACATATTGAGGCCATTCCTTCAAATAGAGCCATTGGGTCTTTGCATGGGCATCAAGATCCATACGTTACGTGTTTATATTGCTTAAGGAGGCCAGATCTATGGGTTAGTGGAACGGATCTGACCTCAGGAGGTCATTTGAGTTTGAGCATGGCATGAACTCGCCGAGTCCCAAGAACAGACTCGACGAGTAGGGCTAGGGTTTCCGGTAGTTCACTTAGTGAGTAACTTGCCGAGTTAGGGGAATGACTCGGTGAGTCAGAGGGGAATAGAGGACTGGAGTTCAAGGCGGAACTCATCGAGTTCATAATAGGACTCGGCGAGTTGAGTCGGGGTGGCCCCGCGATTCATGCCAGGTGTAACCCATCGAGCAGGGGAAAGACTCGACGTGTCATGCGAGTCAAGAGGGCTAGTTGACACGTGTAGACTTGCCGAGTTGCCCAAGTGCACTCGGCAAGTCAGGTCAAAGTTTGACCGTTGACTTTTGTTGACTTTTAGGGTTTGGTCAACAATGGGGCCTTTGTGTCGAGAGAGGGGTAAAATGGTCTTTTACCCTTCTGAGGGAGCCAAGAGAGGGTTGAGTCTAGTATCGAGAGTTATATTTATGAGAGTATTTACTTTATGTGATTAGGCGGAGGCTAGACCATATTTCTACCAAGTCAGAGATTTACAGAGACATCTGAGGTGAGTCTTCTCACTATACTTTACCTAGAGTGGTAACAAAGTTATGTGCTAGTGTACTATAGAGTTATGTGTCAATGTATTTGTATGATATTTATGTGTTATTGTGATATGTGATATGCATGATTCAGAGTTTCCAGAGATAGGACCAGTGGGTCCATAGAGTTAGGACCTTTGGGTCCATAGAGTTAGGGTCAAAGGGTCCACAGAGTGTTGGGACAGGAGGGTCCCACTGAGACACACTGACCAGAGGGTCAACAGAGTCATTGCCTTGAGTGGCTACTATGTGCTGGAGTGGTATTTTGGGGAACTCACTAAGCATTTATGCTTACAGTGTTATGTGTTATGTGTTTCAGGTACCATTGATGATCGCGGGAAGGCGCCGACATGATCTGTACACACACCAGTGGAGTTTAATATGATTTGATCTTGGGATTTGTAATGAGATAATGTTGATACATTGTTTTCTTGAAAGTAATTATGAATGAATTTATATGTTTTTAAAAAGTGAAAAATAGTTTTAATTTTTACGGTGTTACAATTTCTGGCAGGTATCGGAGTTCCTTACCGATAGCCGAGGGCTTATGACATTTCAAGGTCGGATTTGGGTAAATGTGTACCATTTTGATGGAGGAGGCACATCGATCGAGGTTTCCGATCCATCCCAGGGCCGCTAAGATGTATTTGGACTTGAAGAAGGAGTATTGGTGGCCCTGTATGAAGAGGGATGTCGCATGGTTTGTAGAGAGATGATTGACCTATCATAGGGTTAAGGTCGACCACCAGCGTCCCCATGGTAAGCTACATCCATTAGAGATTCCCGAGTGGAAGTGTGAATAGATTACCATGGATTTCATCACCAAATTGCCGAGGACTGCGAGAGGTGTCGCTGCAATTTGGGTGATTGTGGACAGGTTGACGAAGAGCGCTCACTTTCTTGCTATTAGTGAGAGCTCTTCTATTGAGAGGCTGGCAAAATTATACATGAGAGAGGTGGTATCGTGGCATGGAGTACCGGTCTCGATTGTTTCAGATCGAGATGTGCGTTTCACTTCCAAGTTATGGAAAAAATTTCATAAGGAATTGGGTACGAGACTGCATTTCAGTACCGCATATCACCCACAGACTGACGGGCAGAGCGAGCGGACGATTCAGATGCTCGAGGACATGCTTCGGGCATGTGTATTGGACTTCGGAGGGATTTGGGACACGTACTTACCCTTGGCTGAGTTTTTGTATAGCAACAACCATCATTCAAGCATTGGTATGCCACCCTTTGAGCTGTTGTATGGGAGGAGGTGTCGAACTCCCATTTGCTGGGGAGAGGTAGGGCAACGTGTGATGGGTAGTATAGAGATTGTGCTCCAGACGACTGAACAGATTCAGTAGGTTAGACAGAGGTTACTGACGGCCCAGAGCCATCAGAAGAGTTATGCGGATAGACGTCGGTCAGAGCTCGAATTCTAGGTCGATGACTTCGTACTCCTGAAGGTATCTCCTTGCAAAGGAGTGATCCGGTTTAGGAAGAGGGGCAAGCTGGGACCCCATGATATTGGTCCATTCCGAGTGATTGGGAGGGTAGGCCGGGTAGCCTACCGGTTGGAGCTATCTACAGAGTTGGGCCAGATTCATGACACCTTTCACGTTTCACAGCTGAGGAAGTGTATTTGCGACGAGTCGGAAGTGGTACCATTAGAGGATATTCAGGTGGATACGAGCCTGAACTATGTTGAGAGACGGTGGCAATTATGGATCGAAAGATCAAGGTTCTGTGGAACAAGGAAGTGCCCCTGGTGCAGGTCCAGTGGCAACATCGGAAAGGGTCCGAGCTGACTTGGGAGCCAGAGCGAGAAGTGTGTGAGCAGTATCCAGAGCTGTTTTCAGAGTAAGACTTCGAGGACAAAGTCTGATTCTAGTGGGGGAGAATTGTCACATCTGGATTCCCAGGTACATTATTTATTCTTTATTTTTGGAGATTTTGGAGAGACTCTGCGAGTTGATGCTTAGACTCGCCGAGTAGAGGCGCTAATTTCGTCCGGGTTAATGACCGGACTCAGCGAGTCGACTAGTGGACTCGACGAGTCTGTGCTGTTTAATGAAGCCCTAATTCCCAGGGATTGAGACCTATTTAAAGGGGCTTATAGCCACCATTTGTGGCTACTAGACCCCTGAGTGAAACCCTAATCGATCTAGAGCGTTTGTGAGGAAGAAGAGGCCATTTTTGATCCTTGTGTGGGTGTTTTTGCAAGAAGAAGGTGACCAAGGCAAGAGGGAGATGAAGAGGGTGCTATTCTGTGGATTCCAGAGCCTAGGGACTTCATATTGAGGTATATATTCGATCCTTCTTTAGTTTTGGGTGTGAATACTTGAGAGTTAGAGTTTCTAGCCCATTTAGAGTATGAACTATGGAGCAATTGGTCTCTTCTTGTGTTGAGGCTTCGAATCTTGATCCAAAGAGGTCCAGAAGTTTTAACTGCTTGATCTTTATGGGTGATATTGAGATATATGAACTTAGGGTGACATATTGAGGCCATTCCTTCAAATAGAGCCATTGGGTCTTTGAATGGGCATCAAGATCTATACTTTACGTGTTTATATTGCTTAAGGAGGCCAGATCTATAGGTTAGTGGAACGGATCTGACCTCAGGAGGTCATTTGAGTTTGAACATGGCATGAACTCGCTGAGTCCCAAGAACAGACTCGTCGAGTAGGGCTAGGGTTTCCCGTAGTTCACTCAGTGAGTAACTTGCCAAGTTGGGGGAATGACTCGGTGAGTCAGAGGGGATTAGAGGACTGGAGTTCAAGGCAGAACTCGCCGAGTTCATAATGGGACTCTGCGAGTTGAGTCGGGGTGGCCCTACGATTCAAGCCAGGTGTAACCCATCGAGTAGGAGAAATACTCGACGTGTCATGCTAGTCAAGAGGGCTAGTGGACACGTGTAGACTCGCCGAGTCGCCCAAGTGCACTCAGCGAGTCGGGTTAAAGTTTGACCGTTGACTTTTGTTGACTTTTAGGGTTTGGTCAACAATGGGGCCTTTGTGTCAAGAGAGGGGTAAAATGGTCTTTTACCCTTCTAAGTGAGCCAAGAGAGGGTTGAGTCTAGTCTCGAGAGTTATATTTATGAGAGTATTTACTTTATGTGATTAGGCGGAGCCTAGACCATATTTCTACCGAGTCAGAGATTTACCGAGACATCTGAGGTGAGTCTTCTCACTATACTTTACCTAGAGTGGTAACGGAGTTATGTGCTAGTGTACTGTAAAGTTATGTGTCAGTGTATTTGTATGCTATTTATGTGTTATTGTGATATGTGATATGCATGATTCAGATTTTCTAGAGATAGGACCAGTGGGTCCATAGAGTTAGGACCTTTGGGTCCATAGAGTTAGGGTCAGAGGGTCCACAGAGAGTTGGGACTGGAGGGTCCCACTGAGACACACTGACCAGAGGGTCAACAGAGTCATAGCCTTGAGTGGCTACTATGTGTTAGAGTGGTATTTTAAGGAACTCACTAAGCATGTATGCTTACATTGTTATGTGTTATGTGTTTCAGGTACCAGTGACGATCGCGGGAAGGCGCCAACATGATCTGTACACACACCCGCGGAGTTTAATATGATTTGACCTTGGGATTTGTAATGAGATAATGTTGATACATTGTTTTCTTGAAATTAATTATGAATGAATTTCTATGTTTTTAAAAAGTGAAAAATTGTTTTAATTTTTACGGTGCTACATCCACCACGTCCAAGACTTGCACCACAAGATCTTCTTCTTGCAAACTCACCAAAAATGGATCTTTTTAGTTACTTCAAGCTCAAAATTACCTCTAATGGCTATTTAGGATTTCTAGGGATGTTTAAAGGAAATATCGCTGATAAAGGGGTAGGTCAAAAGGCCATAAATGGGTTTAAATAGGGAACAAGTTTGAAGATTAGGGTTTTGGTCGTAGGCCACGTACGCCCCGCGTACTTCCTCGTACACCCCGTGTATGAGACTCAGATGCCTGATGATGCACGCCTTAGTACACTAAGAATACTTGCTCGTACAACCAACATACGAGGGGTCCACCATCATAACTAAAATTCAACAAAATCTTAAGAAAAGAGTTACCTAAATTCGGATGTTACACAAATTTGTCACACCCCCAGCCGAGGCGGCGGAACACGTCGGGCTATGCGACTAAGTTCATGGATTACAGGTAAACTGAATATATAACACAAGTACAACAATAAATAAAATAGCATTTGTGTTCTATCTTGATATTTGAATACAAGGTTTTTACAGATAATAATAGTATATGAATTGCCTTAACAAATCGACAGATAATACAACAACTAGTAACTAAGTCACCTGTAATCCAATCCGTATTGAATGTTTGTTTACTGATTTCTGGAGAATATATGTAATTTTGAGGGTCAACACAAGGTTAGTGAGAGTCACAGGTTTTCTGATAACAACAATAATACTTTTAAAAAGTCTAAAATGTATTTTCTTTTTATGCACAAAATTAGTTAAACTATGTTTGCAAGGAGTCTATGAAAGCCAAGATGTATCTTTGTATAAACAAATCCATACTTAAAGCTATGTTTGTATCTTTGTATAGTAAATCCATACTTAAAACTGTGTTTATGAGAATCCTTGAATATACTTGAATACTAAACCATAGTGTTACATAAGTAATTCAATACTTCAAATAGTTTTCAACGCAACCAATACCATGGTTTGTAGTTATAG
The DNA here is from genome assembly GCF_051521515.1 of Lactuca serriola. NCBI lineage: Eukaryota > Viridiplantae > Streptophyta > Magnoliopsida > Asterales > Asteraceae > Lactuca > Lactuca serriola. The sequence continues at coordinate 158,959,222 of NC_136413.1, read as the reverse complement.
AGAGAAAGAGACAGAGAGAGAGAGGGAGAGACAGAGACAGAGAGAGATTCCAGTTAATGTTTATAATGAGTCCTATAACAAAACTATGTGAAACGTCCCAAAAAATTTCATTTTTAATTTAATAAAATCAGTATTCCAAAACAACATCAATACAATCTAGATAAAATAAGTGTATCAAACATCATCTCAGGTTAGAGTAAATCACAAATGCAGAATGAGGTGGTGTGTGCTATGCAATCATCCCGAACCCTGCCCTTGGAACTGGAAGTACCTGAAACATAAACTGAAAACCATACGCACAAAGATTACTGAGTTCCCCAAACTACAACATACCATATATATATATATATATATATATATATATATATATATATATATATATATATATATATATAATACATAAAGGTAGCTTGCCTCGCCCAGGAGGTGAGAAAAGTTGAGAACAAAGTGGCGAACGGGTGCGTAACGCGTGGGAATCTGCCGAACAGTTCAGGCCAAATCCCGAAGAAAGCTAAAAAGTCGATTCTTTTTCTTTTATGTATTCAGGATGAGCCGCTAACACTTGCTTGCACATGAACGTCATGAACATGCGGTAGACTTCTCAGAGGTGCCAGTAAGGCTAAGGCGGCTTTCGCTGCATTTGCCAAATCCTAGGGCTGAGGGGTGCCCACTGGTCTACATCATATGACGTGGGTTATTGCCCATGCCTTTTTGTTTATAGAGATCGACTAGAAGAGAAAACCACTTATACTGCCTACTCTATTCCTAAAGGAAGAGAATTCATTCCCATTCCTTAGAACAATAAATGGCTTCCATTGAGTCTCTAAATGAAAATGAATGAGTCTTTGAAGCTACCCTCACTCAATGCAAAGAACTCTCCGCCCAAAGCTTTCCTTTCCCGGGGTCCCACCCAATGAGTGTAACGGGCCCTGCCTTAAATCGCATAACGGGCCCTGCCCCAGCTCACATAAGGGGCCCCGCCCTAACTCGCATAATGGCCCCCGCCCACATACAGTTCATATAAGCATACAGTTAATAGCATACATAATAACCATCGGGCCATGCCTAGTAAGCATATAATAACATACATTGATACACATACCAGTGTGACACCGACAACGTGTATTCTGTCATAACATGTCATTGGTCCGTATTGGTGCCTTCGACCTGCTAAATACAGTGCGGAAACTCGCCTCGCACTACTGAATCACACTGATAATACTTGGCTACTAATCCGACAAATCCCCGAACTATCAATAGCAAATAACACCCAATTAAGAATTGGATTCCAATCTATAACTATAAATCCAAACATAGGCTAAAATGACCATTTTACCCCTTACCAACTTTGTACCAAGACTAAGGCGTAAACCTACAATCTAAAAGGGCCAAAACCAGTTAATCATCCAAGTCCCATACATGGCCCACTTTTCCAAATTCGTCCCAAACCCTTACATGGTCCTAACCCCTCGGCCCACCAAATTTTCCTAGCCCAATACAATTACACTCAGATGACCCAACAAAACCCAAGCATCAAGGCCGAAAAGAATGGCCCAAACCCAAAGCCCAAAAATGTGAAGCCCGACAGACTGTGTTTGCAAGGTGTACCTAGCACGTACACACAGCGTACTCACTTGCCGGCTTGTTCGCTAAGCGTACCTGCTTGTACGCCCAACATACTCACCCATTCATCCAAAACTCAATTTTAACCTATAATCCATTAAGACATTGCTTCCAAAATGTAAATATGACTTCCATGAGCTGGATTATCATGTAAAGTTGCTAACTTTACTTTCATACATGCCTAAATGAAGCTCTTAAGCTTAAGAAGGACTTAATAGATAACTTAATGCATGCATAAGACCCAGTACCCCATAAAGTTGGCACCTTTATGCCTAAAGGACTCTTAATAAGCTCATATCTAAAAGAATAAGTCTTTCAAATGGCTTAACTCATCCACTACCCCAAAAAGGAACCAAAATCATAACAAATCAATCATACAGAGATCTAAGCATTTACAAGCCAAGGTATGAACTTGATACCTCCATTGTCTTGCAAAAAGGGTCACGATTCTGGATCTATAGACTCCTCACCCAGCAAAGCACCTCTAATCTTGTTGACTTCCTTCACAAAGGGCAAAATAACTACTAAAATCATCTCAAGAACTCAATAATGCCACAAAGAAGGCTTAAGGGTCGATTTAGGGTTTTAGGAGGTTTGGGGTTGGTAAAGAGGCCAGGCCTAGGGACTTAAGTTGCTTAAATAGGGTACAACACCCTAAAATTAGGGTTTCAAAATCACCTAGTACGCTATGTGTAACCCTCATACGTCCAACATATAAGGCCTTGCAATCTCGTCTGCCACTCACTTAGTACGCTAAGCATACCATGTGGTACATCCCGCGTACTAGCTTTTCAGCTAGTACGCTAAGCGTACCTTGCAATACACTTTGCATGCTACTCCAAGGGTTAAAATGCAGCATATTCAGAATTAAAGGGCAATAAAGAACATAACAAAAATCCAAGTGTTATAATTCTCACCCAATTGAATCAAACTTCACCCTTGAAGTAAGTTGCTCCGAATAACTCTGGATTATGCTCTCTCATCTCATCTTCATGCTCCCTAGTCCAATCCAAACCCTTACAGTGCTACCATTTCACCTTCACCAACTCAATAACCTTGTTCCTCAAGGTTTTCGTATTCCTATCCAGAATTGCCACCATTCTGTCAATATAATTCAGGTGGTCATCCACCTAAATATCCTCCAAAGGTACCACTACGGAATCATCCAATAAGCACTTCCACAGCTGAGAGACATTGAACGTGCTGTGAAACTGATTGAGCTCATCTAGAAGATCCAAGCGATAAGCAACCTGGCCCACCCGAGCTAAAACCCAGTAAGGACCAATATACCTGGGGCCCAGCTTTCCCGGCTTCCTAAACCTGATGACACCTTTCCAAGATGACACCTTCAGGAGAACCATATCTCCCACCAGGAACTCTAAATCTGACCACGCCTGTCGGCATAACTCTTTTGTTGACTCTAAGTTGTCTCGAGCCTACTCCGAACCTACAGAATCAAGTCAGTGGTCTTGACTACCGCCTCGGTACTCCCTACAACTCGTTGACCAACCTCGACACCAAAAAATTTGGGTCCTACACTTCCTCACATAGAGCATCTCGAAAGGAGGTCGATCAATGATGGTGTGACAACTGTTGTTATACGAAAATTCCTCTAATGGAAGATACATATCCTAACTCCCACCGAAATCCAGAATACACGCCCGCAACGTATCCTTAAGGGTCTGAATACTCCACTCACTCTGACCATCGGTTTGCGGATGGAAGGTTTTGCTGAAATGGAGACGTGTGCCTAAATCGTCATGGAACCTTTTCCCAAACCTAGAAGTAAACTAGACATCTCTGTCAGAAACCATTGAAACCGGAACCCATGACATGCCACAACCTCCTTGCTATAAATCTCAGCCAACTTCTCTGTGGAAATACTCTCCTGAATCGGTATGAAGTGCACACTCTTGGTCAAACGATCCACGATGACCCAAATCGAATCCACTTCGCATGCAGTCCGGGGTAGTTTCATAATAAAGTCCATGATAATATATTCCCAATTTCATACAGGATTCTCCAACGGCTGTATCTTGTCGTGAGGTCGCTGATGCTCGGCCTTTACTTTCCTGCAAGTCAAGCAGCGCTCCACGTACCAAGCCACATCCCGCATCGTGCAGGGCCACCAATAATTAGGAAGAACATCCCTATACATCTTCATCTCCCCCAGGATGAATGGAGAACCTAGACTTATGGGCCTCCTCCATCAGAATTTGATGCACACCGCCCCAATACAGAACCTAAGCTTGTCGATGCAAAGTCAACAATCCACGACTATCATAATAGAAGGATGCCACTTGGCCCGCAATACACTTACTTTTCCGGTGCTCTTCCTTCATAGCCTCAGCCTGTGCCTCACGAATCCGCTCCAACAATAGAGTAATCACGGTCATCCTCAAAGATATATCTCTGATCAAAGTCGTGATTTCCTTGCGGCTAAGAGAATTGGCCACCACACTGGCCTTACCTGGGTGATAAAGGATCTCACAACCATAATCCTTCACACATCTAACCACTGGCGCTGCCTCATATTTAGATTCGGCTGATCCATCAAGTACCTTAGGCTCTTGTGATCCCTGTAAATAGTATAACTGACCCCTTAGAGGTAATGCCGCCAAATCTTGAGGGTGAAAACCATATCCCCTAACTCTAAATCATACATTGGATAATTCACCTCATGAGTCTTTAGCTAACCGGAAACATCAGCGATCACGCGGCCCCTCAACATTAACACTGCCCCTAATCTTGTGATCGAAGCTTCACAATAAAACACAAAATCATCAACACCCTCCGTCAGGACCAGGATCGGCACCTCACACAACCACTGTCTCAAAGTCTTAAAAGTCGCATGCTGCTCAGGCCCCCAACAAAATGTAACCGTCTTCTTTGTCAACCAGGTCAATGGAACAACTATGTTGGAGAAATCTTGGATGAATCTCTAATGATAAGCCGCCAAACCATGAAAACTTTGAATCTCAGATTAAGACTTCGAAACCTCCCACTGTATCATGGCCTCAACCTTGCTGAGTCAACAAGAATACCATTCTGGTTGACAAGATGCCCAGAAACTACACCTCATGCAAATAGAACTCACACTTAGAGAACTTTGTGAAAAGTCTCTCCCTCCTTAAAGTCTTCAGTGCTTCCCTCACGTGCTCCTCGTGCTACTCCTGAGTCTTGGAATAAACCAAGATATCATCAATGAAAACAATGACAGACCGATTCAACATCGGTTTGCACACGTGGTTCATCACATCTATGAACGTGGCTAGAGCATTGGTGAGCCCAAAAAGCATCACCACGAACTCATAATCACCATAACGAGTCTGGAAGGTTGTCTTCTGCACATCCTCATCCTTGAACCATATCTGATGATAACTCGATAACAAATCAATCTTGGAAAACCAAGTTGCACCCTGAAGCTGATCAAACATATCATCAATCCTCGGTCGATGCATATACGATGAGACCCATCCTTCTTCTTCCCAAACAAGATCGGTGCTCCCCAAGGTGAATTGCTCAGTCAAATAAACCCATTGTTTAACAGATCCTGCAGTTATGTAGACAACTCCTACATCTCGAGAGGAGCCAACTGATACGGTGCTTTAGCTATCGGATCCGCACCCAGAACCAGATCGATCCTGAACTCAACCTGTTATTGGCATAGTCCTTCACAATCGGCACATCATCCACATTCGCCTTACCCTTATCGTAGGTTTCCATGACATAGGTGACATAACCGGAACAACCCTGCTGAAAATAGCATATGCCCCTCGTTGTTGAACACAAAATCGGCCCACGCTGAGATCTTTCCCCATGAACCACTAACTCTCCCCCACTTGTAGTCTGAACCCGAGCTAACTACTACTCACAATCGATCACTTCCCTATTATGGCTCAGCCAATCCATACCCACAATAACCTTATTCCCACGCAGCGGAATAGGAACCAAATCAACCAAATACTGCTCGTTGAATAAATAGAGAGTACAACCCTGATGAACTCTAGCAACCTGAACAAACCTATCATCAGCAGTCTCAACATAAAGAGGACAATCCAGCTCCCCTGGAGCTCTAGCAAATCTCTAGCTAAGCACAAGTGATACAAAAGACTAGGTAGCCCCCGAATCAAGCAATACCAAAGCAGAAATACTATTCATGGGAAAGATCCTAAAATAAAAAACACATAAATATAAGCAGAAAATCAATGAAAATAAAGAGATAAGGAAAATATACATACCCATCACCAAATCTGGTGTCGCGCGAGCTTCCTTGACTGTCAACTGGAAAGCCCTACTCTTCACCACAGTTGCATCTGCTCGGCCCTAGCGATTATCACTAATTCTAAGAGTTGCAGGAACGGGTGATGAAACCGGTCATGTTGCAGCCAAACTCGGACAATGGGCGTTCTTATGGCCCCTCTGATTATAATGAAAGCAAATAAGATCAGATACCGAGGAGGTAGTGGTGGTAGTAGTACAATCCCTGCTATTATGACCAGTCCGGCAACATTTGAAGCAGCCAGAATCACCCACCCTGCACGCCCCCTCGTGCGACTTGCCGCACTTGCCACAGCAGCCTTGGCGTTGCTGGCCCTTCCCCCTCGTATTTACAACCTTGGGCCTTTAGACTGAACCCTCAGTACTCAGCATATACTCAAACTTCCTTTTCTTCTCCATCTCCAGATCAAGCTCCCTCTCCCTAGCTCCCACTATCTCATCATACCCGGCCCTCTCCCGAAACATAACGGTGATCTCAGCCACCATCTCAATAGTATGGTGGAGATCCTGAAACTCTCGCGCCAACTACTTCACCTCAATCACCGATGCAAAATCAACCCGTAACTTGGTCACAAAATCATCCCAGGTCATCGAATCAATAACATCATCACCCATTACGCGCCCAACCTCCTCCCATCAATCCCATGCCCTATCCTTCAAAAGAATGGAGGCAAGCCTAACCTTTGCATCATCAGGGAAATTGTTGGTGCGGAAGGCGTTAGCAACGTCTGCTTACCACCTTCGGCTCGCTATCGGGTCCCTCTTCTTGAAATTGTCTGGAGCTCCATATGACTGAAACTCCTTGAAGGACAAGGAGTGCGCCACCATCAAGGCTATCATCTCAGTATGGAAAGAACCCAAACTCTCCTCTAATAACTCTACAATGCCCCTCCTTGATCATATTGAAGAACATATGAGTCTGCTCAAGAATGCAGCGCGTAACCTCAGACATAATGAACTCCCTCATTTGATCATATAGTTGCCTAGATCCAGAACCTGAGCCTGAACTTACCAGCAATAGAACTTCCAACCGGTATGCCTCACAATATCACCATACTTAAAATAGGCCGTATAAACCATCAGAACACACATCGTAATATATATCGAGGGATCACAACTCCACAAGCTTCCTAGTTTCATCGCAACTCTCCTTGAATCGAGTATGGATCCTCTGCTTCTAGTGGTACGTGCCTATACTACCTTTAATATCTATCCATACTTTCTTCAAAGATTGCCTCGACTCCACCAAGTCACTTTATATCCATACAACTTCCCCACATAGATAAGGCTCCCAACACTAGATCTCATCCTAGGTTTTCCTATGGCAAACTGCACACCACTCTCTGCCATCAATAGCAGAAGGAACCCTCACTAATGTCCTCTAACTAGATCACGAATACAATTACATATTACTAAAACTAGAGAATTCTTCGAATGAGAGGTCTCATACTACAATGGTTGGACTCAAACAAGAGCTGCACAAAAGAGTTAAAATCTAACCTTCTAAAATTATTTAGTTCCTATAATATGTAACTTAGCATATTCGCTTTCTACTTGGCTGAAGCTAGCTAGAACTCCAAGAAAGCACAAAGCAAGCAACATTCGGGCATCAAGTAATCAGAAAAAGCATTACCTAATCAGACCATCCTATCACTGACTGATCAGAACTAGCATGCAACTCTACAAGCTCATATAATAGGTATAGAAAGTCATCTCTCCTAGCATTCTATCATGTAACGCCTGTGTTTCCGGGCTTGCCATTTTTAGCAATGTAATGGTCTAGGTTAACCTTTGTAACCCATTTTGAAATATTAAGATTGTATTATTTGAGTATTGTGTGTTTTGTGCTTAATTGCTTAATTATGTGGTTTGATTAATTAAGAATAAAAATAAGCGTCAAAATTTAAGTGTAAAATAAACTTAATAACTTTGATTTATGTTGTAGTAGTTGAAACGAGGTTTCCGAATATATATAGAACGCCCAAATCTGACTTCGTATGAGGAAGTTATGATTTATCGAAGTTCCGGCTTAGCGGTATGCAGCCTGAAATACTCGATTTGAGATCGAGCGGTTTTTAGCCGAAGCAATCTAAATGAGAATCGAAGATCTCATTGTTGGTATCGAAGCGATAAAAAGTTAGGCGAGAACGGACGTCAAACGAAGAAGTTATGAATTTATAATGAAAGTTTCTGTCCCGGCCTATTAAAAATAATTAGTAAAAAATAAATTCAAAATTAGCCGATGGAGTCTAAACGAAAGTCGTAGAGCGTGGTCTCACCTTTCCGTGGATATAAAGAACGTCAAAAACGGAGTTCGTATGAAGAAGTTATGAATTTCCGAAGTTTATTAATCATTTTGTATTTATATTTAAATCAAAATTCGGAAGCATTATCCGAAGCGAGTCATCGATCTGATCCGAGGTACGCGGTGCGTACTCTGAGGGTGTCGACATCGCAGCAAGTGGCTTCGGATGACGCATGCGCTTACGAACTTGAAGCAGTACGCGCTGCGTACTGTTGTACGCCCCGCGTAATTGAGGCTTCCAGCCTCCTATAAATAGGATGCGAGGGTTCCGGGTTCTTTTGCCAATTTCCTCTCATTTTCGTGTCGAAGCTCTGTGCAAAAACCCCCAAAGCTATCCCGAAGTCCCGGTATCATACTCTAGCCCCGAGGCAAGTCCCGAGATCCCGAGAAGTGCGGTTCCCGAGTCGAAGCTCTGCCCGCGAGAAGTTCGATTTTCGAGGAGATCTTCCAGATCTGCTGAGGATTACTACTTCTATAAGCGGGAGTGCTGTCGGATCATCTTCTGATCAAGTGAGTGTGCAGTTATTTTCTTCTAACACAATAATACGAAGTATTTTATATAAAATAAGTGCTATGTGTATATATTTGGTTGTGTTATGTGTGAATGTGTATTCACTCTCTTCTATCTTATAGATCTGATTATTTCTCTATGAGATATGTGTTATGTGTGTGTGTGCCTCATCTGTTATGTGATATATGTGTTGATTAAAGCATGCTATAAAGGTTTTTAAACTATGTATACAAATGTATATTTTTATCTACTAATATGTTGGGTAGAACATGGGTAGATAGTTGGTGTGTAATAAACAGATGAGAGGCCTCGTTGTTGTTTGATTTAGTCATCTAGCAGAGTTTAGATGATGGCCACATACTTTTCTAGATAGTCTTGTGGAAACATTAGCAGGTTCGCCACCTGTATGTGTTAATGAACTTGGGTGTTCATTCGCTGTACTCCATCCCCCTCATGGTTGCCTTATTTGACTTATATTGCTGAGGTACCCCCGAAGCATGTGTTGTCGCCCCGATGAAATATTCTTAGACTAGGTCCCTTGTGTTAGTTGTTTTAGGGACATAAAGTGAGAATAACGGGAATGGGTAATTGGGTTATTGTTGGTTGGTGAAAATTAAATATGATTATTTATTGTGGGTTGAAAACCCTATATGCTCACCAGGCTCCCAAGCCTGACCCACTCAGTTTTATTTGTATTACAGGAAGTGGCGCAAGGGCATGAGATGGACGAACCATCAGTTGTTTTGTTTACAAGTCTGTATATGTTTATATTTGTTGAATGACTTGTAATGTATTCGTTTATGCTTATTGGTCTGTTTCGGAACATGACACCCCGAGTTTTGATTATAATGAAAATACATTTCTTTTATGAAATGCTTTGGTAAACATTGTTTTATCATGTTTTGTTTTTGGGAACAAATTCCGCAACTCTTTCAAATCAAAAGGATTTACTCTGAAATTATTTTAAAAGCATAAATGAAAATCGGTCTTTTCTGGCCGAGATTTTGGGGATGTCACATATCATGCAAAAACTGAGTAGATCCTTAGCCCTAACTAGCATGTGATTCACATATTCACAGAACAAATCATATCATATAACATGCATGGGTAATTTTGGAAAACTTACTTGAGCTCGGCTGATTGCATGCACCACACCTTTTCTTGTCTTAGAAAAACTCTTTTCTAAAAAAAATATTTCTTTTTAAAAAACTTTACATAAATCCTCAGTTTTCATTCAAACACATTTGTAACATCCACCTCTGGCTCTGATACCATTTATAACATCCCCCTCTAGCACATATCACAATATTGTCCTCTTTCGGCTCCCGTCACGAAAACTTCCCGGTGGGTCAACCATCCCTGAATTGCACTCTCTCGGGAAAGCTTAACTGTAGAGTTCTTATAGGATTTGCTACCCTCACGGATTTAAAACGTGTTGTGATAGGGAAGATATTCACACCCTTTTAAGGAATGCTTATTTCTCCTTCCCAACCAATGCGAGATCCGGTGCAAGCCACCTTCACCCCCATTATAGGGTTCGACGTCCCCGTCTAACAAAATAACATCAAAATATGACCCAAAATTTTTCATTCTTAATTTAATAAAATCAGTATTCCAAAACAACATCAGTACAATCCAGATAAAATAAGTGTATCAAACATCGTCTCAGATCAGAGTAAATCAAAAATGCGGAATGAGGTGGTGTGTACTCTGCAATCATCACAATCCTTTCCCCTTGGAACTGGAAGTACCTTAAACATAAACTGAAAATATTAAGCATAAAGCTTAGTGAGTTCCCCAAGCTACCACATACCCTACATATATACAACACATAATGTGCCCCTCCTGATGAAAGTAACGGGCCCCACCCTAACTGTCATAACGGGCCCTACCCAATGAGTATAACGGGCCCACCCAACTCATATAATGGGCCTCGTCCAATGAGTGTAACGGGCCCCGCCCTAACTAGCATAACAGGCCCTACCCACATATAGTTCATATAAGCATAACAATTAATAGCATAAATATTAACCATCCGGCCCCACCCAGTAAGCATACAAGGACATACACATACCAGTATTACACATACAACGAGTATTCTATCATAACAGATCATCAGTCCACTGATAATACCTGGCATTACTGAATCACACTGATAATACCTGGCTGCTGATCTGAGAAATCCCCAAGCTATCGCTATCAATATCAATTAATACCCAATTAACAATTGGAGTCCAATATATAACTATCAATCCATACATAGAGTAAAAAGACCATTTTACCTGTTACGTAGTTTGTTCCGAGACTAAGGACTGAACCTACAATCTAAAAGGCCCAAAACCAATTAATCTTCGAAGGCCCATGCATGGCCTAAGTTTCCAAATTGGGCCCAAACCCATACATCGTCCTAACCCCAAGGCCCACCAATTTTTTATAGCCGAAAACACTTGCACTCAGATGACCCAACAAAACCCCAAGCATCAAGGGCCAAAAGGATGGCCCAAAACTGAAGCCAAAAATGTGAAGCCCATCAGACAGAGTACGCAAAGTGTACTTAGCACGTATGCGCATCGTACTCGATTGAGGGCTTGTATGCTAAGCGTACTTGCTTCCAAAACGTAGATCTGACTTCCCTGAGCTGGATTTGAAAAAACTCGATTTTAACCCATAATCCATTAAGACATTGCTTCCAAAACGTAGATCTGACTTCCCTGAGCTGGATTATCACATAAAGTTGATAACTTTATGTTTATGCATAGCTAAATGAAGCTCTTAATCTTAAGTAGGACTTAATAGATGAGTTAATGCATGCATGAGGCCTAATACCCCCATAAAGTTGGCACCCTTATGCCTAAGGGGATCTTAATAAGCTCGAATCTAAAATAATAAGTCCTTTAAACAACTTAACTCATCCACTAGCCCAAAAAGGAACCAAAATCATAACAAATCAAGCCACAAAGAGATCAAAACATTTACAAGCCATGATATGAACTTGATACCTCCAAAGTCTTGCAAAAAGGGTGATGATTCTGGATCTATAGACTCCTCACCAAGAAAAACATCATCAGTCCTCTTGACTTCCTTTACAAAGGGCAAAATAACCACTAAAATCCACTCAAGAGCTCAAGAATACCATAAAGAAGGCTTACGGGTTGATTTAGGGTTTTATGAGGATTAGGTGTTGGAAAAGAGGCCAAACCTAGGGACTGAAGGTCCTTAAATAGGGTACAACACCCTAAAATTATGGTTTCATAATCACCATATACGCTAAGCGTAACCCTCGTACGCCCAGCATACGAGGCCTCACAATCCCGTATGCCCACTCGCTTAATATGCTAAGCATACCATGTGGTATGCCTCGCGTACAAGTTTTTCAACTAGTACGTTAAGTGTACCATGTGGTACACAGCATGTACTAATCCAAGGGTTAAAGTGCAACATTTTCAAAATAAAATTGCAATAAAGAACACACCAAAAATCCAAGTGTTACACTATGTGATTGAATTTACCCTCTAAAACACATCATTGGATATTGTAGTAACAATTGTAGACAGGAACCCCAGGTAGATGTCAACCCCATATAGATCTATATATATATATATGTATCTCGCTCTGAATATTAAAGGTTATAGTGGTGTGGGTATGCTAAGTGAATAGACTCAGCTAAGGAATATAGTTTCACTAAAAATCCCTTAACTAAAGTATGTGAATAGCTCTTAGCCATAACTTAATTGTGGTTAAGTCACTAGGCATAATGAATTTCATTGTATAAAGTGTATAAAAGTCGAGTATGCTTCGTATATATGTAAAAGTGTAATGTACTCGCTTTTATAAAGGGGTACGTTCCAAATTAATGAACATATATACTTGCAGAAACTTTATGTATTTATGCATATAAATATACATGTATAGTAATATCTTGAATCCTTGATATACTGCAAAGTTTTATGATAGGCGTTTTATGACATACAATGTGACATAAATCATATGTTTTTGTATGATGTAGCATTTGTTGTGTGGACTAGTTATTTCGAGATAAAACAACCATGATACGTATACGAACATTTTATACTAGTTTATTTGTAACAATATGTTAAATTGTTAAATAATATTTTTATAAACTAGATTTATTGTATTTTCGTATAAATGATAATATATTTCTAAAGTATATAGACACATGTACCCCCCCCCCCCCCGAAATAATTAGAAATATTAAAAAGGGTTTGTAAGCACTCACCCTTGAAGCATGAATTCGAGTTGTTTGGAGTTCGTTTTGTTTTTACAAAGCCACGGTTCTTGAACTTTAAAACACTTCCGGGACCGTTTTTTAACAAATTTACATTATAGGGGTTGTTTGGTAATTTAATTAACCAAATTAGGACTCATCTGGTTAACTAAAATTAAGGGAGTGACTGAAATGGTTTAAGTTGAATTAATGTTTGAGGATTGGACTGATTTTGTTAAACAAATCTCCATGGAAGGGGCTGAAATGCTTAATTTAAAGCAAAGTTTGTATATTGGGTTTTGTTTTGCTGAAATTAACCAAAGGAGGGGCTATTTTGATTAATGGGGTTTAATGTTTGGGGGTTAGGACTGATTTCATAAAGTTTTGTCAAATGAGGGTACATTTTGTCCATTTTATAAATACAAAATGATTTTAGGGCTTTAATAAAAAGAAATCTTATGGAGGGACTGTTTTTCTTTAATGGCCCAAACATAAAAGAAATTAGGGCTTTTGTGCCCTTTGCGATTCGTTGACCGGGCAAAGGAAAAGAACGGATCGAAGGCAAGACAAATCGAACGCCTCCGGTGGTCCATCTGCCGAGCAAGAAGAAGAAATACGGGAACGAAATCAGAAGAAGGAAACACGAGGGTGGCGGCTCTGCATCCGGGTCCTTGCTCGTCGCAGGTCACGAAAAAGACCGAAGGAAGAAGAAGCTCGCAGGCAGCTAATCCGGATGTTTTGGTCGATTGAACGCGAAGGCAGCGTCTCCGGGGGTTGACGGGGCCGAAGAGACGGATGGAAGAGCAACGAGGCTGCTATCATTATGTCCAATAGCGAGGGGCGAAAGGGAAAGCGATTCATTTGTTTTTAAATCGAGGGTTTGGTGTGGCTAAGAGGTTGCGAAGGGAAAGAAAAGGAGAACAGAAGCAGCGGTGCTGGTGGTGGTCTCGGTAGGTGCAGCGAGGGCTGCTCAAGCAGTTTGCCTTCGTTTTCTTTCTTCTACTTTTTTTTTGATAGAAATCGATAGAACCTAAGTGGGTGTTTGGGTTTGATATTTGGCAGGAAAGAATGAAGAACAATGGTGATGAGATTGTCTTGCTGCTTGCAATCGATAGGAAGAAGAAAACGGGGCTGCCTCTTCTTGACTTTCACAGGTAAAATCCAACTTAGGGTGTGTGTTCTTGGCTGAATCAAAGAAGAAGAAAACTAGGGGTGTAAGATTTTACGTGAAGTGTTAAGATGTTGGATTTCTTTTGTGTATGGTTTTGTATAAAAATGTTTACTTTGTGTGCAAAATAGGGTGTGATGAAATGTGAAATTAAATTCATGGTTTTTGGCTGTCAATTTATTGTACTTGAGTCAATTTTGTAAACAACTAGATTATAGCCCGCGTTAAACGCGGGAAACGCATAAAAAAACATATAATCGTTTATAGATATTTTATAATGATTATAAAAAAATATATGGTTATTGGTATTATTGAAATGTGTAGAAAATACATTGAACACGATAAATATATATATAATCATTGAAAGATCTCTTTGTAGACATCATTTTTTGTTTTATTAGTTGAACGACTTTCCTCGTCTCATATAGTTATGATATTTATATATTTATAAGCATTTTAATTAGACGTTCATTGCATAATAATGTTACCTAATTTAAACATATATTGACAACCAATATACTGCTTTTTCTATTGCATTAAATATTGACATGTATTTCATTTATTCAAATAAAGTTATGCAATATAATTTATAAAATGTTAAATGTTATATAGATTTAATTTTAGTATATCATCAATGAAGATTCTTTTCTAAATCATGATTGGTTTATTTTAAATTGATTATAAATATAAATGTTAGCTTTTATGTTTGTTCTTATTTATTTGGTGTTCGCAAAAATTTTGCATTAGTTTTTGTGCAACTTTGAATAATTTTAGTATATCATCAATGTAATTTGATATATCTTTCAATTATATGAAATATCAAATAATGACATTTCATTACTATTGTGATAACTTAGTTTATATATTGTATTTTCAATAATCTTAACGGTCTTATTTTTTCTAATAACCGTAACGCTTTTAGTAAATGTACTTTTTACAAATCTCCTAATATCTTATAATTTTTATCTTACTTTATAATTTTTCATAACTATGTTATTTTCAAGATTGACTGCTTTAATAGTGTTTTTTTTTTTCAGTCTATTCAATTTTATATTTCATTGTACAACATCATCGTTTGTATTTATTCTGAAATTTCACTTTAAAAATGTGTAATGTTTACACCTTGATATTAATTTTTTTAATAAACTCATGTAATAATTATGAAATATATATCTCATTTTAATTAACATTCACCTCCTTTATTATATCAAATTCCTCATTAAACGGATATACTTTTGGAAAAAAATAATTATAACAGGGAAGCATTATTTAAGTCATAAATGTTTGATATACTTTTGGAGAAAAAAAATCAGGATCATTAAAAAAAATTTATATAAAGAAAATACAAATTTAAATTTGTTGAAATTATGGATGAAATTACTGACGAAAATTTATTTTGGAGGGAGTTGTATTTTGTAAGGTATAATAATATTACAAATTTTGAAATATCTATATTTGTTGTGTAAATTAATAAATTTCATTGTTACTATACAAAGATAAAAAAAGTAGGTTGATATGATATATACAAAAACATAATAATTTCAATGATATTTTAAAATCATGCCAAAATTAACCGGATTCTTATGACATAAAAATTAAAAAAAAAAATCATAATCATCTCTAATATATAAAAGTAACATTTTTGTAATTAATGTCAGTTCCCAAGATAGTTAATTTTTGTTTTGTTAAAGGTACATAATATCTTTTCATGTTTATTTGAAAAGTTTCAGAAAAGTAGTTAACTGATTTCATGTAATTTGTGACAAAGAAAATCGAAATATATGAATACATACATTTGATATAGGAACAAAAAATAATCGAAAAAAAATATAAAAAGCGAAAGAATGTACCGACCTTCTAGCGCACAAGAGCGAATGTTTATAGCAGAGAATGATGATGGAAGTTATAAGCAATATTAACGATGTTGTAGGAGAAGGTTTGAAGAAAAGAAACGATTGAAAATAAATGTGAGTCGCGGATTCAATGATGAATCGTATATGTATGTAATAATTTGAATATGAATTTTCGGTATTCATGATTTCCTAATAAAAAAAGATTTTATATTAATGGTTACTAATATAAACGGATTTATATTAATGGTTGATATTAAGGCCTTGATTGAAATGATTTGTTAGTAATATGTTTTTAAAATTGACCATATTAAAATCTTCATAAATGAAAATTCAAGATGTAAAATATGGAAAACTTTTATTGGAATTAAATACGTTCCATTTCAACAAATGTAAGTTATTGATTCATGATTGGAAAGCATTTATTGGAATTAAATACATTCCATATGGAGAAGATGATGTCAGCAATTTGATCTAATGGTGAAAAAATAAGATTAAAATACAATCAATGATCCAGATTATTTAAGATGATGTCATAAGGTTTCTCTTTTAGTAATATTTAAGATGTTTTGGTTTAATGCTTCATGTATTTTAGGTAGGGATTTAACCAATGTATTTGTTGTGATTCGGTATGTCTATGTATGTATTGATGTATTTTTGAGCTTTTTGTAAACCAAGGTATGCATGCATCTAGTTTTGTCATTTGATACCAATGCATATACATATAATATATGTGTATCATTTTATGGATTAAATGGACCTATGTAGTAGGATTTTAGCTTTAGATAAATAATGACTAAATTTTTTTATCATATTCGTTTTATTTAAACTATAGCAATCGCATTTGGTTTATATATAATAAATTTGTGTATTTATATGGTTATAGAAATGTAACGATTCATCATGACATATCCATTATGTTCAAACTAAGTTTATTTGACACATATATTACTAAGGTTACATGAAACTTATTTTATATATATATATATATATATATATATATATATATATATATATATATATATATATATATATATATATATATATATATATATAATTGTATTAGACATTTATATAGTTTTCGAAATACATTACCAATAATAGAAATCATGTCGAAATCAATAGTTTAATGTTTCACGATTAACTAATTCAAAACACCTGATTTTTCGACTTCTATAAATATTTTTACTAAAAAATTTTCAGGTATGAAATTAAATAATAGACTATAACCTGAGTCCAAAAACGCTCTCGGAATTTTCATTTGAGGCGTGCAAGTCCCTCAATGGATAGAAATAATTTTTAACACTTTTAAAAAAGTCATTGTTATACTGGTTTAGATTCTTAAAACGGCCGTATCGTTTGCATACGAACTCCGTTTAGACGTTCTTCATATTTTCAGAAATAGGGAAACATGTACTACGAGACTAGAGTGTTTGTTTTGCTGACAACTGCTTAGTTCGAAATTTCTGTTTTTCCGATGCATTAACTATGATGGCAGTTCAAGCTGTTTGATTCGTTCGGAAGTAAGATATCATATGGTATCTTATAATAGTTTAAATAAACTTATTTATTTAACATAAGATGAACTAAAACTCAATGAGTCAAATTACCAAGAGTTTACTGTGAACTTGACCATTCACACTCTTTGACCTAATTTCCGGGATGTCACAATATGAGTCCAAGCCCATTCCATTTATGTCCTAATGAATCTATTTGCAAGCCCTTTTTAGTGACTTCTCCTGGTTTAGATTCTTAAAACGGTCGTATCTTTTGCATACGAACTCCGTTTTCGGCATTCTTTATATTTTCAGAAATAGGGAAACATGTACTACGAGACTAGAGTGTTTGTTTTACTCACAACTGCTTAGTGCGGAATTTCTATTTTTCAGATGCATTAACTATTATGGCGGTTTGAACTGTTTGATTCGTTTGTCAGCTTACACATTTGGAAGTAATATCATCTGGTATCTTATAATAGTTTAAATGAACTTATTTATTTTACATAAGATGAACTAAAACTCAATGAGTCAAATTACCAAGAGTTTATTGTGAACTTGACCGTTCACACTCTTTGACCTGATTTCCGGGATGTCACAATACGAGTCCAAGCCCATTCCATTTATGTTATGATGAATACGTTTGAAAGCCCATTTTAGCGACTTCTACAGCTACTAGCATGTCTACGACAAACTCTCATAAAGATCCAAAGGGCTTCAAAACAGCTGTCAAACGTTCCAAATGGCTTGACGTCATGCATGCTCAGATACAAGCTCTTAAAACAATGAAACTTGGGAATTAGTTTATCGACGAATTACATCAAACATTGTTGGATCCAAATAGGTTGTTTGCACAAAATATTGATCTGATGGTTCCATAGATCGATACAAAGCCCGGTTAGTCACCTAAGGCTTCACTCAAATATCGGGTTTCCATTACGCTCATACCTTTAGTCCAGTTGTGAAAGCTTCTACTGTGTGTATCATCCTTTTTCTTGCAATTCATCAAAACTATACTTTACATCAACTTGATGTAAATATTGCGTTTCTAAATGGGCAACTTAATGAAACTATCTTCATCGAAAAGCCTCCTAGTTTCATTGACTCACGTTTTCCAAATCATGCGTGTTGTCTCAAAAAGGCTCTTTATGGATTAAAACAAGCTCCAAGGGCTTGGTTTCAACGCCTTAGTTCCTTCCTAATCCAAGTTGGTTTCAATTGCAGTCATGCCGACCCTTCTATATTCATGTTTAAACCAGGCTCCAACATTCTATTTCTTTATGTTTATGTCGATAACATAATCTCAATATAAAATGATTAGGCGGTTATTTCAACATTTATTGCTAGATTACGTCAAGAATTCGCTATTAAGGATCTTGGCAAAATCAGCTACTTCTTGGGATTAGAAGTTGTTCACACTACAAATGGATTGTTTCTTACTCAACCCAAATGTTCCTTAAACATTCTATCAAGATTCGACTTATTGGATGGAAACCTAGTCTATACTCCTCTCTCTACCTTCGAGGCGTTAAGTAGTCATGGTGACCTGTTTCTTGACCAAACTCTCTATCATTCTCTAGTAGGTGCTCTATAATACCTTACTATCACTCGTCCTAACCTATCTTATGATTAAATAAGGATAGTCAGTTCTTGCATGCACCCACCAAAGCTCACTTTCAGTCAGTTAAGTGCATTCTCCGATATGTGATGGGAACCTTAACCTTTGGTCTTCATTACCAACGTTCTTCCACTATTCCTTTCATTGCCTAATCGGATGCTGACTAGGCATGCTCTATCTAGACATGCCTCCCAACCTATGGCTATTCCATCTCTTTTGGTGGTAATATTTTCTTGTGGAGTGCCAAGAAGCAACCTACAGTGTCTCGTTCTAGATGTGAATCAGAATATAAGGCTATGGCAAACAATACTTTAGAAATCATTTGGATTACTCATCTCTTACGAGAACTTCATATTACAATCTCTCCTATGCCATGTCTTTATTCTAACAACAAGAGTGCAATCTTTCTAACAAAAAATCCTATTGCCCATAAGCATGTCAAACACATTGATATTGATTATCATTTTGTGAGAGAGTTGGTCACCTTCGGAAAGCTACTTACTCGTTTTGTTCCAACTACACATACGGTGGTAGATCTCTTTACTAAAAGTCTTTCAAGACCTTTATTTGAGCACTTCAGGTCCAAGCTATGTGTTGGTCCACCACCACCTTCTAGATCGACGGGGTTATTAACGATAAGATTGATTATGTAACATCCTGAAATCCAGGTACGTCTATTAAACCCTTCTTATTTTCCAAGTTGTCAAGTTTAGCCATTGAGTGGAAAATGTTGCAAATGGGTACGCTGGGCGTACTGAAGAGTACGCTGCACGTACTCATGCGCTTATACTAGACGCGGACTCAATTAGGTATGTTGGGCGTACCAAAGTTACGCTGGGCATAACCGGCTCAGATGCAAAACCCTAAATGAGACTTGAGGACTATAAAAGGAATGATAAGGCCCTTACCCCAGCCACCATATTACAGTGAGTGAAACCCTAAAAGAGCAAAAAACCCGTGATAAGCTTGTGTGTGTCTTCTTAAGCTTGAAAGTGCCATTTTGTGGTAGTGAAGGAGAAGAGGAGGCCATTGTGGGAGATAGATGTTGGAGGACAAGCTTAGATCCGAGTTCTATAGAGGTTGGAGCTGTATTTGGAGGTAAAAAGCTCAAAGGTTTCCTTGCCATTGTTGATTAGTGCTTTATGGACCGATTTTAGGGCTTTTGGTTCCAAGGTGGAGACTTTATGAGCAAATGGTATCTATAAGCTTAGATATGTCCTATTCCAATGTAATATGTGTTGTAGGTTCATAAAAATCCAATCTTGGAGATGAATATTAAGTCATGCATGAGATTTAGGCTTAATGAGGAAAGAGGAAAGGTGTTTAGAGTGATTGGAGACCTTTATAGCCATGCAAAGGCTTAAAGGTTTCTACTTATTGGATTAAGTGGCCTTAGAATAGTCAGATCTGGAATTTGAGCTTATGCCTTAACCGTTTAAGACCAAAAATCAATAAGAGCATGAAACTGAGACTTATGTTGGGAGTAAATCTCAGAACGCGCCGCATAATGGTTTGAGACCCCGATTCTGGATCGCCAGAGTACGCCCCGCGTACAAGAGCTAGTACACACCGTGTACTGCCCTCTATTGACTTTCGTTGACTTTTAGGGTTTGGTTAACAATTAGACATTTGGACCATTGAAGGGGTAAAATGGTCTTTTCCCCCTTCTGAAAGATTACAGAAAGGGTGTATTCTAGCTTTTGAGAATCATGGTTAATTAAATGTAAAATACTTTATGTGATTAGGTGGAGGCTAGATCAATATTTCGAGTTCGAGACTTTCCGAGATTTCCCGAGGTAAGTCTTCTCACTATACTTTACCTACAGTGGTAATTAGAGTTATGTGACAAAGTATCTTGTATGCTTTTGTATGATGTGATTTCTATGTGACTTGTGCTAAGTATGATTCAGAGTTTACAGAGTTAGGACCGGAATGTCCACAGAGTTAGGACCAGAGGGTCCACAGAGTTATGCGACTGGAGGGTCCCACTGAGACACATTAACCAGATGGTCGTACATATTTATAGCCTCAAGTGGATAATATGTGTTGTATGTGGAATTTTGGGGAACTCACTAATCATTCATGCTTACAGTGTTGTGTGGTATATGTTTCTGGTACTAGCAAGGATCGCAGGAAGGCGCCGGCATGATCCGTACACACTGACAGAGGATTGTATTTTGTGTTCTTGGGATATCTTTTATTATGATGACATATGTTGAACATGAGATTTGAGAATATTAAATGAGTTTTATGTTGTTTGAAAAATGAAAAATTGTTTTAAATTTGCACGTTGTTACAAGTTGGTATCAGATCCTTGGTTTGAGGGATTCGGATGCACTTTCGGGCGTGTTTGAACTCAAACTGAGGATTTGAGAAAGTTTTTCATAAAAAGGAACAATTTTTCTAAAGAGTAAAAGGCTTTGAGAAAAGTAGAGCCAATGCCCAAACGGTGATTTCCTAAAATACCCTTACATTATGTGTTGTGAAATATTATGCGATATGTTATGCATGCTAGAGTAGGCTAGGTATTCATATCTAGGACTAGTGTGGCCTGATTTGCGATTTCTTAGCCTAGGAGATTACTACTAGTATGAGATACTTCGAGAGAGAGTAGGTAGCAGTGAGGAGCTTATGAGTGGCCTACTGGAGAGTAGCATGTGCGTAGCAAGATATAGAGTACTTGTGATCTGGGATCCTAGGAGGAGGACTTGGGGTGAATGCTGATGCATTGCGAAAGATAGTATAGGGCCCGTACTACTGGAAACACCAGATTAGTGAGTAGTCCAAGTAAGAATCCTTAGGGTACTAAGGAACAAGTAGGGTTGAGTGATCGAGTGTGAGGATACTCGAGCGGGTCTTTGATTTTTCTGTGTCGTGTTTCAAAGACATCATGGTGAGTACGCGCCACACTCCAGAGAGCAGCGGTGTCAGCGATGAGGAGATTCGCAGGATGATTCATGAGGAGGTGGCTGTGGCCATCCGAGCTGAGATACCGGAGATGTTTGGGTCTATCAAGACCACACTGATTGGGACCTTTGACGAGTGGTACACTGATCTTACTGATGCCGCTTTTGCTGCGGCCACTGCAGTCGTTGCCACTGCCAGGCCGTAGGGGGTGACTCGTTGTTGTACCGAGAGTTCAGCAACACGAAGCCACCAGAGTTTGATGGGACTCAAGATCTAATAGTTGTGATGAGATGGATCTCTGACATTGAGGGGTTCTTCTACATGTGTTCATGTCCGGAGCATCTGAGGGTACGGTTCGCGCTAAACCAACTTCGTTTGGGAGCGAAGGATTGGTGGAAGTTCGTGACGGCGGATTTCACTTCTGTAGAGCTTACCGCGGTGACCTGGGAGAGGTTCACCGCTATGTTTTGTGATGAGTACGGTCCCCCGGTGGAAAGGGAATGGTTGGCTCGGGAGTTCTTGACCCTCAAGCAGGGTATTGAGTCTGTTACTACCATTACCAGGATGTTTCACCAGAGGGCGATGTTTTACCCTAAGCATGTGTCTTCTGAGCAGGCACTAATGAGTCGATATTTGAGCATATTGAGGAGGGACATTCACGAGTTTGTGGCGAACTCGATATACCGGACATTTGATGAGCTCCAGGCAAATGCTCGAAAGAAGGAGATCGAGCTCGAGACTCAGGCCAGGGAGGAGGCGGAGTTTCTGGAGAGGGATCGGTGACCGGCTCAGTCCCAGCCGGCAGCCAAGCGGGCAAGGCCCGTCGATTCGAGACCAGGGAACCAGAGGGGCCGCACTTATGGTAAGTGCAACAAGAGTCATGAGGGGATTTGTCGAGCAGGGTCTTGCTACAAATGTGGCAAGGAGGGGCACATGGCTAAGGATTGCCCCAAGGGATTTGTAGTTTGCTTTCACTGCAACCAAACTGGCCACCGGAAGGCCGAGTGTCCATAGCTGCGGGGGTCAGTGCAGGTAGCACCACAGGGATCTGCCCCTACTGCCGTATCAGCTGTAGAGATTCGGCCAGCGAAGGCCGAGGCACCGAAGGCTCGTGGGAGAGCCTTCCAGTTGACAGTGGTGGAGGTCTGCGCAGCACCCGACGTCGTAGCTGGTATGTATTCTTTTATCTTTTATTGCTGAGTTTGAGATTTTGTGCTTATATTGTGGTATGATTAGGTACATTTCTTGTGAATTTTATACCTGCTTTGGTGTTATTTGACTTGGGTGCGAGGTGATCCTTTGTGTCATTAGCGTTTAGTCAACACATCAGTATCCGATGAGAGGCATTAAGTCAACCTCTGCGAGTTTCTATAGCTAAAGGGCAAGCGGTATATGCTACTGATGTGATTTGAGGATGTATACTCGAGATCTTCGGTGTTGAGTTTCTGATAGATCTGGTTCTAATTGCGATGGGGGACATTTGTGTCATTATGGGCATGGATTGGTTGAGCCGATTTGGAGCTGTTGTAGACTGCGAGTGCCAACTGGTGACGATACGAGACCCTAGTGGGGGAGTACTTACAGTGTATGGCAAGGGCACCCAACCAGGGTTAGCTTTTTGTTCGGCTGCCAGAGCGAGACAGAGTTTACAACAGGGATGTAAAGGATTCGTAGCCTATGTGATCGACACACGAGTGGCCACAAAGAGGCCGAGCTCGGTCGATGATGTACCGATAGTGCGCGAGTTCCCGGATGTTTTCCCTGAGGAGTTGCTAGGAGTGCCTCCCGAGAGGCAGGTGGAGTTCCGTATTGATTTGGTTCTGGGGGCAGCGCCTATCGCTAAGGCGCCCTATCGCCTTGTGCCACCAAAGATGCAGGAGTTATCTTCACAACTTCAGGAGTTGTTGGGGAAAGGATTTATCAGGCCGAGTAGCTCACCATGGGGAGTGCTGATCCTTTTTGTCAAGAAAAAGTATGGTTTACACCAGATGTGCATTGATTACCGGGAGTTGAATAACCTGACGGTCAAGAACTGTTATCCATTACCGATGATCGACGACCTGTTCGATTAGTTGCAGGGAGCATCTTGGTTCTCCAAGATTGACTCTAGGTCTGGATATCATTAGATGAGAGTGTGCGATGAGGATATCCAAAAGACGGCGTTTAGGACTCGTTATGGGCATTACAAGTTCGTGGTGATGCCTTTTGGGTTCACCAATTCATCGGCAACATTCATGGATCTCATCAACAGAGTATGTAGGCCGATGTTAGATCGATCGGTGATCGTGTTCATCGATGATATACTAGTGTACTCAAGATCCATAGAGCAGCATGAGGAGCATTAGTGAGAGATTCTCGGATTTGAGATCGGAGAGGCTTTATGCCAAATTCTCCAAGTGCGGTTTCTGGTTACGAGAGGTCCAGTTCTTAGGGCATCTCATCAACCATAATGGGATATTGGTCGATCTGGCCAAGATTGAGTCTGTGATGAGATGGGAGGTGTCGAGATCCCCCACCGAGATCAGGAGTTTTCTGGGATTGACCGGCTACTATCGGAGATTTATCAGGGATTTCTCCAAGATTGTCGTTCCTCTCACCAGGTTGACCCGGAAGGGCATGACTTTTAGTTGGGGTCCAGAGCAGCATGTCTCATTTGAGGCGCTTCGCCAGAGATTATGTGAAGCCCCGGTGTTAGCTCTTCTAGAAGGGATGGAGGATTTTATGGCCTATTGTGACGCATCGATGTCGGGGTTGGGTGAGATGCTTATGCTAAGACGGCACGTGATAGCATATGCATCGAGGCAACTGAAGCGTCATGAGACGAGGTATCCCATCCACGAGGTACCATATACACGGACCATAAGAGTTTGAAGTGCTTGATGGATCAACCCAACCTGAACATGCGCCATAGGAGATGGTTGGATGTGGTAAAGGACTATGACTGCGAGATCCTGTACCACCCGGGCAAGGCTAACATTGTAGCTGATGCCTTGAGCCACAGGCGGAGAGTGCCCTAATACTAGACATTTATATGAGGATAACGATGATGACTCCGGTGTTGGATCCCATACGAGAGGCCCAGGCAGAGGCTGCGAAACTGGAGAACCGCAAGAGAGAGCGGGTGATTGGGCAGTTATCTGAGTTCGTTACCGATGGTCGAGAGATTTTGACCTTTCAGGGTCGGATTTGGTTGTTGTTTGCAGGCGGGACACATACCCTACTAATGGAGGAGGCGCACAGATCGAGGTTCTCGATCCATCCCAGGGCCACTAAGATGTATTTGGACCTGAAGAGAGAGTATTGGTGGCCCTGTATGAAGAGGGATGTGGAGTGGTTTGTTGAGAGGTGCTTGACCTGTCGCAGGGTTAAGACCGAGCACCAGCGTCTGCATGGAAATTTACAGCCACTTGAGGTTCCCCAGTGGAAGTGGGAACAGATTTCTATGGATTTCATCACCAAATTGTCGACGACCGTGAGGGGTGTCGATACAATTTGGGTGTTCGTTGACCGACTGACAAAGAGCTCTCACTTCCTTGCTATCAGTAAGAGCTCTTCCGTGGAGAGGCTGGAGGAGGTATACGTGAGGGAGGTGGTGTCGAGGCATAGGGTGCCAATCTCGATTGTGTCAGATCAAGATGTACGTTTCACTTCCAGGTTCTAGAAGAAGTCCATGAGGAGTTGGGTACGAGGTTGCACTTTTGCACCGCTTACCACCCATAGACGGACGGACAGAGTCATCGGACGATTCAGACGCTCGAGGACATGCTTCGAGCATGTGTATTGGACTTCGGAGGAAGTTGGGTGTAACACCCTGATTCGGATAGTCCATGATTAGGGTTCGTGGGCCACGAGCCGGGCATGAGGAAGTCTCGGGTTGTGGTGAGTTTCTGGAATAATATAGCATCTCATCACCTTTCCGTAGGTATAAGGATCCTTGGAATCGGTGTTATATCCAGAAGCTATGGAAGTTTGAAGAGTTGACAATAAGAGCCCCTAAGTTGAAAAATGTTGCAGCGGCG
Organism: Lactuca serriola; assembly: GCF_051521515.1. Taxonomy (NCBI): domain Eukaryota; kingdom Viridiplantae; phylum Streptophyta; class Magnoliopsida; order Asterales; family Asteraceae; genus Lactuca; species Lactuca serriola. The sequence continues at coordinate 158,933,219 of NC_136413.1, read as the reverse complement.
TACGCTGGGCGTACATATGTGTATGCTTAGCGTACGTGTGCGCGTGATCCTTAAGCAAGAGCAACCCAGTACGCTGGGCGTACCACGAGGTACGTTGGGTGTACTAGGCGCAGAGTGGGAACCCTAATATTTTGAGTGATCCTATATAAAGAATAAGATGGCCTCATTCCTGGCCATCCACCCCAGAGAATAAACCTTTCAAAACCTGTAATCCTCGTCCATGAGAGTTTGTGAGTGCATGAGGGCCCTTGATGATGGCTTTGTGAAGTCCTTGAAGTGAAGAAGGAGCATAGAAGGGAAAAGAGATGGAGTTCAAACTTTGGATCTGAGATTTTATGGGGTTGGAGCATCAAATGATGGTATAAAATTCAGAGCTTTCATACTCCTTTTGATTTATGCTTAGTATGGTCCATTTTAGGGTTTTTGGTCCCAAAGTTTGAAGCTTTGTGAGTTGTTAAACTCCAGAGCCCATTATCCGTCCTTTTGAGTGTTTTTGATGGAGTAGTTTCATTAAAATGAGATCTTGAAGGTTAAGATCAAGTCATGCATGAGTGGAAAGCTAAACGAGTAAAGAAAAGGAGTACTTTGGTGTGTTGTGTTCACATCAGCCATGCAAAGGCTAAAAGTCTCCAACTTTATGGAATAAGGACTGTTAGGGATCCCAGATCTAAGGAATGGGCTAAGGTCTTAACGGTTTAAGACCGGGGTAAACAGATCTAGCAAACTGAGAGTATGCCCCGTCTAATTTTAGTACGCCCCGCATACCAAATTGAAGTCCCCGATTAGATTCATGCATGCTGGAGTACGCTAAGCATACCAAAGGGGTTCGCCCCACGTAACCCCTCTGTGGGCTTTTGGGCTAGACTTTGTGGTGGGCCTTAGATGTTGGGCCGGAATCTTTGGGTTGTGTGATTGAGACCATGAGTAGAGAATATTATAATTAAGCCTTGAACCCTTGTGTGGATCTGTCTTGTAGATTAAGGTTTGGGCCTCGGGGAAGTAAATTTATTATTGGGCTTTGGTGGGCCCAATGGGCTTAGAGTATTAATGGGCTATTAGGTGGTCTATCTTTGGACCCAATGAGTGAGAGGTTGGACTTAGCTCCTAATTGAGATTTATTGTTGGTTGGCATAGAGTTAGAGACCGGTGCGTAGCAGCATTGATTATAAGAGTTGTTCTTCATCCGAGGTGAGTCTTCTCACTATACATTACCTTGAGTGGTAGTTATGTGTGACCGGAAGGTCTTATGTGCTTACATTGAGTATTATTTTATCCTGTTGTATTTGACATGCTATGCATTATGTCTTTGTGATTTATGTTATGCGAAGTTTATAGACCGGACCAGAGGCTCAAGCAGACCGGACTAGAGGGTCCAACGAGCTTAGGACCAGAGGTGTAACACCCGGATTCCCAGGTATGAGATTTCGTTCCTTTATTTTTGGGTTTTGTGGGGGAACTTGGCGAGTTGGCGTTTAGACTCGCCGAGTATGGTCGCGGATTCGTATGAGAGTTCACAGCTGGACTCGGCGAGTTCATGAGTGGACTCAGCGAGTCCATGCTGTTTAATGAAACCCTAATTTCCAGGGTTTGAGACCTATTTAACGGCCCTTATGGCCGTCCATTGCGACTACCACACCCCAGAGAGAGTCCTAGATCGTTTGTGAGGATAAGAGAGGCCATTGTTGATCATTTGTTGATGAAATTTGAAGGAGAGAAGGTGACCAAGGCAAAAGAAGGCTGAAGGAAGTGAAAATCTAGTGTCTTTAGAGATCAAAGGCTTCATATTAAGGTATTCCTTCGGACCTTCTCCAGTTGTGGGTGTTGATTCATAGAGTTATGGTTTTTAAACCCTTTAGAAGAAGAGTATGTAGATTATTTAGTCCCCTTTCGAGTTTGTGCTTTGGATCTGGACTCAAAGAGGTCCAGAGACCTTAACCCTTGGAGCTTTATGATTCATTTTGGAAGTCATGAGTTTAGAATGACATTTTTGGGGCTAAGTCACCATTTTGGACCATTTCTATGTTATATGTGTGTCAAGGTCCGAACCTTACATGATTATCACGCTTGGGGAGGCTAGATCTATGATTGTATGGAACAGATCTAACCTCGTTTTGAGTTTGTGCATGGCATGAACTCGCCGAGTTCGAAGAACAGACTCGGCGAGTTGTTTGAAGGTTTCCCATTAATCACTCAGTGAGTGGACTTGTCGAGTTGGGGGAATGACTCGGTGAGTCAGGGAGAGTCAGGGGTCTGAGTTAGAGTTGGAACTTGCCGAGTTGTTCTTGGGACTCGGCGAGTTAAGTCGGGGGTGGCCCTGTGATTCTTTCCAGGTGGAACTCGTCGAGTCAGGGGAGTACTCGACGTGCCAAGAGAGGGTCTAGGAGAGAGTCAGTGGACACGTGTAGACTCGCCGAGTTGCCCTAGTGCACTCGCCGACTCGGGTCAAAGTTTGACCATTGACCTTGTTGACTTTTAGGGTTGGTACAGTTGTATTTATGGGAGTATTTGCTTTATGTGATTAGGCGGAGGCTAGATCACATGTCTACCGAGACAGAGACTTACTGAGATATCTGAGGTGAGCCTTCTCACTATACTGTACCTGGAAAGGTACCTATGTGTGACAGAAGTCCCCTGAGGTCTACTGGGACTGGGACAGAAGTCCCCTGAGACACATGGACCGGAAGGTCGTGTAGAGTATGGCCTGGAAAGGCATATGTGTGTAAGGGTATTTTGGGGAACTCACTAAGCAATATGCTTACAGTTGTTGTGTTATGTGTTTTAGGTACTAGCGAGGACCGTGGAAAGGCGCCGGCATGACTCGTATACACTAGAGAGAGGATTTGATTTTTATGATCTTGCGATACGATATGTTTTGATAACTATTATTGGATATTTTATAAAACATTTTATGTGAAAATGGTTGTGAAAAAAATGAAATTTTTGGTTTGAAATTTACGTTGTTACAAGTTGGTATCAGAGCCTTGGTTTGAGAGATTCGAATGCACCTTCGGGCGTATCTAAACTCAAACTGAGGATTTGAGAAAAAAATTTATAATAAAGTAAAATTTTTGTAAAGAGTAAAGAGAGTTTTGAGACAAACAGAGAAGAGCCGTGTGTACGATCAGCCAGCGCCCGAACGGTGAATTCCCAAAAGTACCCTTACATTATGTGTTATGAGATATGTTATGTTACATTATGCATGCTAGAGTAGGCTAGGTATACATATTAGGACTAGAGTAGCCTGATTTGTGATGCCTTAGCCTAGGAGATTTCTGCTGCTGAGATGCTTTGAGAGCGAGTAGATAGCAGTTAGGAGCTCATGAGAATAGAGTACTTGTAAGCCAAGATCCATAGAGGAGGACTTGGAGTGAATGTTGATGCAGTGTGGTCAGTAGTATTGGGCCCGTACTACTAAAGACACCGGATCAGTAGGCATTACAGGTAAGAATCTTTTGGACAATGGAGGAAAAGTAGGGTTGCGTCATCAAGTATGAGTATGCTCAATCGGGTCTCTAATAAGTTTTGTTGTATTTCAGAGGCATCATGGTTGGGACACACCACAGACCCAAGGCGAGCGGTGTGAGTGACGAGGAGCTTCGTCAGATGATCCACGATGATGTGGCTGCGGCGATCAGGGCCGAGATTCCAAAGATGTTTGGGTCTATCAAGACCACGTTGTTGGAGACTTTTGATGAGCGGTACGCCACGGTGACTGACGCCATAGCCGCTGCAACTACAGCAGTTGTGGCTGCTGCCAGGCCTTAGGGAGGTGACTCGTTGTTGTTCTGGGAGTTCAGTAACACGAAGCCACCCGAGTTTGATGGGACGCAAGATTCGATTGTTGCGATGAGATGGATTGCTGACATTGAGGGATGCTTCTATATGTGTTCATGTCCGGAGCATCTGAGGGTACGGTTCGCTTTGAACCAACTTTGCTTGGGAGCGAAGGATTGGTGGAAGTTCGTAACAGTGGACTTCACTCTTGCAGAGATTTCAGCGGTGACCTGGGAAAGGTTCACCACCATGTTCAGAGACGAGTATATTCCCCCGGTGGAGAGGGAACGGCTGGTTCAGGAGTTCTTGACCCTCAAGCAGGGTAATGATTCGGTTACTATGGTCACCCGGAAGTTTCATGAGAGGGCGATGTTCTGCGCCGAGCAGGTGTCTACTGAGCAGGCACGGATGAGCCGGTATTTGGGGATTCTGAGGAGGGACATTCGGGAGTTCGTGTCGAACTCGACGTACCGGACATTTGTTGAGCTCCAGGGAAATGCCCGGAAGAGGGAGATTGAGTTGGAGACTCAGGCCAGGGAGGAGGCCGATTCTCATAGGATGGCTCGGCGGCCGGCTCAGTCTTAGCCGGCAGCCAAGCGGACCAAGTCCGCCGATTCGAGGACTGGAGGCCAGAAGGGCCGCACTTGTGGGAAGTGCGGCATGGGACATGCGGGGGCCTGTCGATCGGGTGCTTGCTACAAATGTGGCAAGGAGGGGCATATCGCCAGAGATTGCCCCAAAGGATTTATGGTTTGCTTCCATTGCAACCAGACCGGCCATCGGAAGGTCGAGTGCCCTCAGTTACACAAGGGATCAGCGCAGGGATCTGCGCCTACTGCTAGGGTTACCGAGGTTCGGCCGGTAAAGGTCGAGGCCCCGAAGGCTCATGGGAGGGCATTTCAGTTGACCGCGGAAGAGGTCCGCGCGGCGCCCGATGTTGTGGCTGGTATATATTCTATTTTCATCTTTTATTTGAGTTGAGTTTTTATGCTTATATGATGATATGCGTAGGTACTTTTCTTGTGAGTTCTGTAACTGCTCTTGTTTTATTTGACTCGGGTGCGAGTTGGTCATTTGTTTCCTTGGGTTTTAGTCAGCACATTAGTATCCGTCGAGAGGCGTTGAGTCGGCCTCTGCGAGTTTCCATAGCTGATGAGCGAGCAGTGTATGCTTCGGATGTGATTCGAGGATGTGTCCTTGAGATCTTCGGTGTGGAGTTCCTAATAGATCTAGTTCCGATCACGATGGGGGACGTGTGTGTTATAGTGGGTATGGATTGGTTGAGCAGATATGGAGTTGTTATAGACTGCGAGCGTCAGTTGGTGAGGATTCAAGACCCTAGCGGGGGAGTTCTTACAGTGCACGACGAGGGTACACGTGCGGGGTCAGCATTTTGTTCGGCCGCCAGAGCGAGACAGAGTCTACAGCAGGGCTGTAGAGGATTTGCGGTATATGTGATGGATGTGAGGGTTGTTTCATAGAGAGCAAAGTCGGATGATGAGGTTCCGATAGTGCGTGAGTTTCCGGATGTGTTTCCAGAGGAATTGCCAGGTGTGCCTCCGGAGAGGCAGGTAGAGTTCAGTATTGAGTTGGTTCCGGGAGCTGCGCCTATCGCTAAGGCGCCTTATCGCCTTGCACCTCCGGAGATGCAGGAGTTATCCTCGCAGCTTCAGGAGCTGCTGGGGAAGGGGTTTATCTGGCTGAGCAGTTCGCCATGGGGGTGCCCATCCTTTTTATCAAGAAAAAGGATGGCTCGCTCCGGATGTGCATTGATTATCATGAGCTGAATAAGCTAACGGTCAAGAACCAGTACCCATTGTTGAGGATCGACGATTTGTTTGAACAGTTGCAGGGAGCATCTTGGTTCTCCAAGATCGATTTGAGGTCTGGGTATCATCAAGTGAGGGTGCAGGAGGAGGACGTCCAGAAGACAGCATTTCGGACTCGTTATGGGCATTACGAGTTCGTGGTGATGCCTTTCGGACTCACCAACGCACCTGCGGTGTTCATGGATCTCATGAATAGGGTGTGCAAACCAATGTTGGATCGCTCAGTGATCGTGTTCATCGACGACATATTGGTGTATTCGAGATCTAGAGAGCAGCATGATGAGCATTTGAGGGAGATCCTCGGAGTTCTGAGATCTGAGAGGCTTTATGCCAAGTTCTCCAAATGTGAGTTCTGGCTATGAGAGGTCCAGTTTCTGGGACACCTTGTTAACCAGAATGGGATATTGGTCGATCCGGCCAAGATTGAGGTGGTCATGAGATGGGAGGTTGCGAGGTCACCCACCGAGATCAGGAGTTTTCTGGGTTTGGACGGCTATTATCGGAGATTTATTAAGGATTTCTCCAAGATCGCCGTGCCACTCACCAAGTTGACCAGGAAGGGTGTTGCGTTTTCTTGGGGTCCGGAGCAGCAGACCTCGTTCGAGACACTTCGCCAGATATTATGCGAAGCACCATTTCTAGCTCTTCTAAAAGGGATGGAAGATTTTGTGGTTTATTGGGATGCATCAATATTCGGATTGGGAGCGGTGCTTATGCAGAGTGGGCAAGTGATTGCTTATGCATCGAGGCAGCTTAAGCCTCATGAGTCGAGATATCCCACTAATGATTTGGAGCTGGGAGCGGTAGTGTTCGCTCTCAAGATCTGGCGACATTACATGTATGGGGTTCGGTGTACGATATACACGGACCACAAGAGCTTGAAGTATTTGATGGATCAGCCCAACCTGAACATGTGCCAGAGAAGGTGGTTGGACGTGGTCAAGGACTATGATTGTGAGATCTTGTACCACCCGGGCAAGGCTAATGTGGTAGCCAATGCAATTTAGGTGATTGTGGACAGGTTGACGAAGAGCTCTCACTTTCTTGCCATCAGTGAGAGCTCTTCTACTGAGAGGCTGGCAGAGTTGTATGTGAGGGAGGTGGTATCACGGCATGGAGTTCCGATCTCGATTGTTTCAGATCGAGATGTGCAATTTACTTCCAGATTTTGGAAGAATTTTCACGAGGAGTTAGGTACGAGGCTGCATTTCAGTACTGCATACCACCCACAAACGGACGGGCAAAGTGAGCGGACGATTCAGACGCTCGAGGATATGCTTTGGGCATGTGTATTGGATTTTGGAGGGAGTTGGGACACGTATTTTCCCTTGGCGGAGATTTCTTATAACAACAACCATCATTCGAGCATTGGCATGCCGCCCTTTGAGCTGTTGTATGGGAGGAGGTGTCGAACCCCCATTTGCTGGGGAGAAGTGGGGCAGCGTGTGATGGGAAGCACCGAGATTGTGCTTTAGACGACAGAGCAGATCCAACAGGTCAGACAGAGGTTGTTGACCGCTTAGAATCTGCAGAAGAGTTATGCGGACAGACGCCGGTCCGAGATCGAGTTTCAGGTCGGCGACTTCGTGCTCCAGAAGGTCTCTCCTTGGAAAGGAGTGATCCGATTCTGGAAGAGGGGCAAGTTTGGGCCCCTATATAGTGGTCCTTTCAGGGTGATCGCGAGGGTGGGCATGGTAGCCTATCGTTTGGAGTTGCCAACAAAGTTGGGTCAGATTAATGACACTTTCCACGTATCGCAGTTGCGAAAGTGTATAGCCGACGAGTCGGCAGTGGTGCCATTAGAAGATATTCAGATAGATGTGAGCCTGAATTGTGTTGAGAGACTGGTGGCGATCAGGGATCGGAAGATCAAGGTTTTGAGGAACAAGGAAGTGCCACTGGTGCAGGTCCAGTGGCAGCATCGGAAAGGGTCATAGTTGACTTGGGAACCGGAGCGTGAGATGCGGGAGCAACATCCGGAGTTATTTGCGAAGTGAGACTTCGGGGGCGAAGTCTGATTCTAGTGGGGGAGAATTGTAACACCCGGATTCCCAGGTATGAGATTATGTTCCTTTATTTTTGGGTTTTATGGGGGAACTCGGCGAGTTGGCGTTTAGACTCGCCGAGTATGGTCGCGGATTCGTATGAGAATTCACAACTAGACTCAGCGAGTTCAGGAGTGGACTCGGCGATTCCACGTTGTTTAGTGAAACCCTAATTTCTAGGGTTTGAGACCTATTTAAAGGCCTTTATGGTCGTCCATTGCAGCTACCACACCCCAGAGAGAGTCCTAGATCGCTAGGAGAAGAGGTGTAGAGCAAAGATTCAAGGGCAAATCAGAGTTCCTTGAGGTATTCTTCGGATTTCCTTCCCTTTTATGCTTTAAAACCCCATTAGAACTCTTCTAGATCTAGTTTGATGCTTTTCTCAAGCCTTATGATGGTATGGATGCCCTATTAGGTCGAGATATCCTTAGATCTGTTCATTTAGGAGTTGTAGAGCCCGGATCTATTGTCTTTTGTTGATACCTTGTATGAAAACCCTAGATCTAGCCTTCTCTTTATGCTTTTGAGCTATTTTATCCCCATGGATGCATATGGGCACGTAAAGATAGAATCTTTACGTGCTAATCGAGTTAAGGGAGTCCAGATCTATAAGTTTTATGCACTAGATTCAAGCAGAATCGAGTTTTGAGTTGTTGCATGCAAGCGACTCGGCGAGTCGAGTCGAGAGTCCCCAATTTTTCCCTTTTCGAGTGATGCCGAGTAGGACCAGTGAGTGGTAGAGTGGACTCAGCGAGTTTGAGGTTAGACTCAGTAATGGAGGGACTCGACGAGTTGTTCATACAACTCGGCGAGTCCAAGGCAATCTTCTTAGCTCGAAGAACAACTCGTCGAGTTGTTCATATGACTCGGCGAGTCGGATGCAGATTGCCTAAGTTTTGATTCGAAAGGGAACTCGTCGAGCTGATGCCATACTCGACGAGTAGCAGCGAGTAGGGTCGAGAGGTGAGAATAGTGACTCGGCAAGTTGGCGGCCCAACTCGGCGAGTCAGGTCAACTGTGGGTTGACTTTGACCAGGAGAGTTGACTTTGACTAAGGGTAAAAGAGTCATTTTACCCTAGTGCAGTGATTAGCATTGATTGAGTGTGTTTATGGACTTGTAGCCAGGGAGATACCGGAGCAGCAACAGATAGCTTCCAGAGCCATACACACAGCAGCCAGTTCACGAGGTGAGTTTCCTTCCAGTAGGATCAGGGTCTAAGGCCACAATGCCGACCCATTTAGTTAGTAGCAGTTCCGGACTTCAGTCCGAAGCAGTAGTTCAGTATGCTTGATGTCTTCGTGATTCAAGCACGTTGTGTGTTAGTTGACATGTGTTATGCCATGCTATGATGAGTAGTTCCGGACTTCGGTCCGATGCAGTCAGTTCCGGACTTCGGTCCGATGCAGTTAGTTCCGGACTTCGGTCCGATGCAGTCAGTTCCGAACTTCGGTCCGATGTAGTCAGTTCCGGACTTCGGTCCGATGTAGTCAGTTCCGTACTTTGGTCCGATGCAGCTAGTTCCGGACTTCGGTCCGATGCAGTGGGCAAGGCCCAATATGTGTTTTATATGTATTGTATGGTATGTGGTAGTTTGGGGGAGCTCACTAAGCTTCGTGCTTACAGTTTCAGTTTTGGTTTCAGGTACTTCCGTAAGCAAAGGGAAGAGCTCGGGATGATGGCATCACACACACCACAGCTTCAGTTTTCATCCTGGGAGTTGATTCAGTTCTTGATTTTGATATGATATAGATATGATACAGTTTTCCTCACAGTGTTTTTACTATGTTTGAGATACATCACGTATGGTTTTATGATATGATACTCAGATTATGGTTTTTGGTTATATTGAAAAATGAAATTTTTGGGTCGTATTTTTGGGTCGTTTCAAATGAGGAAAGAGGAAAGGTGTTTAGAGTGATTGGAGACCTTTATAGCCATGCAAAGGCTTAAGTGTTTCGACTTTATGGATTAAGTGGCCTTAGAATAGTCAGATCTAAAATTTGAGCTTATGTCTTAACTATTTAAGACCAAAAATCAATAAGAGCATGAAACTGAGACTTACGTTGGGTGTAAATCTCAGAACGCGTCGCGTAAGGGTTTAAGACCCCGATTCTGGATCGCCGGAGTACGCCCCGCATACAAGAGCTGGTACGCACCGCGTACTGCCCTCTGTTGACTTTCGTTGACTTTTAGGGTTTGGTCAACAATTGGACATTTGGACCATTGAAGGGGTAAAATGGTCTTTTCCCCCTTCTGAGAGATTATAGAAAGGGTCTAGTCTAGCTTTTAAGAATCGTGGTTAATTAAAGGTAAAATACTTTATGGGATTAGGCGGAGGCTAGATCAGTATTTCGAGTTCGAGACTTTCTAAGATTTCCTGAGGTGAATCTTCTCACTATAGTTTACCTATAGCGATAATTAGAGTTATGTGACAGAATATCTTGTATGCTTTTGTATGATGTGATTTCTATGTGATTTGTGCTATGTATGATTCAGAGTTTACAGAGTTAAGACCGGAAGGTCCACAGAGTTAGGACTAGAGGGTCCACAGAGTTATGGGACTGGAGGGTCCCACTGAGACACATTGACCAGAGGGTCATACAGAGTTATAGCCTTGGGTGGCTAATATTTGTTGTATGTGGTATTTTGGGAACCCACTAAACATTTATGCTTACAGTGTTGTGTGTTATGTGTTTCAGATACTAGCGAGGATCGCGGGAAGGCGCCGACATGATCCGTACACACTGACAAATGATTGTATTTTGTGATCTTGGGATATGTTTTATTATAATGACATCTGTTGAACATGGGATTTGAAAATATTAAATGAGTTTTATGTTGTCTGAAAAATGAAAAATGGTTTTAAATTTTCACGTCGTTACAGATTATGTTTTATTACTCCTAGTTGATAGGCATATTGTTTTATTTGAATTATTCTTATCGTGTACTATTGTATTTAGTATAAATACCAATATACTAAATACTCCGGAAATCATTGGAGATTAATTTAATCTATCCTTATAAATATATTAAGTCAAAGCCAGAACTTTATTAATCATATAAGTAAAACACTTCTGTATCAAATCCTAAAAATTTTGTTACTAAAAGCACAACAATTAACAAGCCAAAACTATAAATAATGAAGACCCAATTAAAATTTGGAAGAAAGTAAAAACTCAGATGAATGATCGCAAACCAATGAGTTTCTCTTTTCGTAACATCAAGAGTGATAGAATTTGCAAAGAATCAGAGGCTCCAGTTTTATATAAATCATTTCACCGTAATATCTGGAAAAAAAAAATCAGAGTTTTTTGCAAATAAGTGTCAAATATCAACTTTTAGGGAGCACCTGCAATGTATAAGGTTATTATCCATGGTAGAAAGTGATGTATTTGAAATTAATTCGTTATGTGATTATTTAGGAATAATGCGATATGATCACTGTTTTTTACATGAGAAGAACAAGAAAAAATACGATATGATCAAAGCTAAAAGAGTGGTAATGCGATATGATCAAAGCTAAAACTGTGGTAAAAATATACAAATAAAGATATTTACAGATGGAAATAAGAATACAAATATAGATATATAAATGGTATAATAGTCAATTTATGAAAATAAGAATTTAAAATGATTATAAAATATTTAAAATTGCTAAAAATAAGGATTTGGACAAATTTGATATTTTAAAAGTTTAAAAATGGCAAATATGATATTTAGAATTTAAGGTGGGTAAATATGATATTTTGATGTTTAATAAGGGCATATACGAAACTCTCCCTAATAGAAATGTATTTTAAAAGTTTGTACCTCACTTTTATCAAATGAAGATGCTCATCCTTATGTGGGTGCCTGCAAAATTATAATGGAAAGGTCACTACAAGAAAAAAGGGTATTAGTGGCAACAAAAGTCGCCGCTATTGCTCACCCAAGTCGCTGCTAATAGCTTTACCGTTGTGCTCCTAATGGCGAGACCTTCAATTCTCGTTTAGGTTGTGTCGGCTAAAAATCGCTCGATCTAAAATTCGAGTTTTTAGCTGTCTACTGCTACGCTGAAATTTCGAAAAATCATAACTTCCTCATACGAAGTCAGATTTGGGCGTTCTTTTTATCGAACTTCTCGGTTTAACGAATACTATGACTTTCGTTTAGATTACTAAGGCTAAACAGTAGTTTATCAAAAACTCACTTTTTACGACATTCAGCACCGTGACGGTTTTGTCGCGAAACTTCGACAGGTCAAAACTTCTTCGTTATAACTTGGATTTTGGTATTCTTTATATCCCCGAAATCCTTGTTTCGACCACTACAACTTTATGTAAAGATATCGGGCTTATCTCACACTTTAATTTTGATGCTTATTTTTATTCTTAATTAATTAAGCCCTAATAATTAAGCATAAAACACATAATTCACATAATATTCACATAACTCCTTTTCATTTCTTCAAAATGAGTTACAAAGGTTAACCTAGACTATCAACTCAATATAAATGCCTAGGCTAGAAACACGAGTGTTACAATTCTCTCCCCCTTAGGATGATTCTGTCCCCGGAATCACATAACACCAAACAACTGCGGGTAGCGACTCATCATGTCACTCTCCGTTTCCCAAGTGAGATTTGGTCCATTCGTATGTTTTCAGTGCACAAGAACTAAATCGACCATCTTGCGTCGTAACATCATAGTCTTACGGTCAACGATTGTCTCGGGTTCTTCGATCAACCTCTTGTTTTCATCCAACCTTAACTCAAAAATCGGAATTATGTCGGGCACATCTCCTTTGAACTTTCTCAAATAACACACATGAAAGGTGTTATGAATACCCTATAGTTCTTCCGGTAACTCTAGCTTGTAAGCTTGATTCCCGATCCTCTGAAGAACTTTAAATGGTCCAATAAACCTTGGACTCAACTTCCCTCATTTCCCAAATCTTATAAGTCCCTTCCATGGCGAGACTTTAAGTAAAACTGAATCTCCAACATCGAAGGATATCGGTTGTCTTTTCTTGTCAGCATAACTCTTTTGTCGATCTTGAGCAGCTAACATCCTTTCCCTTATCACTTTTAACTTTTCAGCAGTCTCATGGACTATTTCAGGTCCCATAAACTGCTTTTCCCCAGCTTCCAGCCAACATGATGGCGTTCGACACTTCTCCCCATACAAAGCATGATAAGGTGCCATCTTAATGCTTGAGTGGAAACTATTATTATAGGAGAATTCTACTAAAGGTAAGTGTTCATCCCAGTTACCTTGGAATTCTAGGGGTACATGCTCTCAGCATATCCTCCAATGTTTGAATCGTTCGCTCGCTCTGACCATCAGTTTGCGGATGGTAAGCTGTACTCAAACACAACTTGGTACCCAATTCCTGTTGTAGACTCCTCCAAAACCTTGAGGTAAAACGGCTGTCACGATCGGACACAATCGTTAACAGAACACTGTGAAGCCTCACAATTTCCTTCACGTAAGAATTCGCAAGTTTATCCATAGACCATTTCTCTTTGGCCGCTATGAAATGCGCACTCTTAGTGAAGCGATCAACGACCACCCAAATCATGTCGTGACCGTTCCTTGTTCTGGGTAGTTTAGTCACAAAATCCATGGTGACGTCTTCCCATTTACCCATGGGTACGGGTAAAGGTTCTAAACTCCCATACGGTTTCTGATGTTGTGCCTTAACCCTAGCACAAGTAACACACTTGGCCACATACTTAGCAACATCGAGCTTCATCGTCGGCCACTAATAATAGGGTTTTAGATCCCTATACATTTTCGTACTGTCAGGATGAATTGAGTACATGGTCTTGTGAGCTTCTTCCATCAGAAGATCTCTTATTCCGCCCGTCTTAGGTACCCAAATTCTATCTTGAAATACCTTCAACCCTTGGTTGTTTGTACCGAACACTAACGTTTTGCCCAAACGTTCTTCCTTTCGGTCATTTTTCTCTAAATCTTCCTCTTGAGCTTTCTTTATACTTTCCACAATTTTCGAGACAACTTCAATTCTCATAGCTCTTGGCCTTTTCTTTTCAAGGTTTACCTTCCGACTGAGAGCATCGGCAACAACATTTGCTTTACCAGGGTGGTAAAGTATCTCACAATCGTAGTCCTTGAGTAACTCTAGCCAGCGTCGTTGCCTCATGTTCAATTCCTTCTGATTAAAGAGATATTAGAGACTCTTATGATCAGTGAAAAGTTTACACTTGGTGCCATAAAGATAATGCCTCCATATCTTCAAGGCAAATACTACCGCTGCCAACTCCAGATCATGAGTGGGGTAGTTCTTTTCATGTTCCTTCAATTGCCTCGATGCATACGCGATCACTTTATCCCTTTGGGTCAGAACACAACCTAACCCAACTCCGGATGCATCGCTATAAACTGCAAAGTCATCAACTCCTTCGGGAAATGAAAGAATCGGTGCTTCACACAATCTCTTCTTCAACTTCTCAAAGGCTTCCTTATGCTTCTCATTCCAAGCATAAGTGGCTCCTTTGTGGGTCAAAGCTGTCAATGGAGTAGCAATCGAAGAAAAGCCTTCGATAAACCTTCGGTAATATCCAGATAATCCTAAAAAGCTTCAAATCTCCGTAGGACTTTTTGGTTGTTCCCACTTCATTACAACTTCAATCTTTGCTGGGTCGACCATTATCCCTTCTTGGTTAACCACATGACCTAAAAATTGGACTTCTTGAATCCAAAATTCACACTTGGAGAACTTTGCATACAACTTCTCCTTTTTCAGGACTTCTAGCACTTCACGCAGATGCTTTTCATGCTCCTGCTTGCTTTTCGAATAAATCAAGATATCATCTATGAATACTATCACGGATTTATCTAAGAATGGTTTACAAACCCTATTCATCAAATCCATGAAAGCTGCTGGGGCATTGGTTAGTCCGAACGACATAACCAAAAATTCATAGTGTCCATATCTCGTTCTAAAAGCAGTCTTTTCGATGTCCTGCTCTCTCACCTTTAGTTGATGGTATCCCGACCTAAGATCGATCTTCGAGAAATAGCTCGAACCCTGCAACTGGTCGAACAAGTCATCGATCCTTGGCAACGGGTACTTGTTCTTTATCGTCACTTTGTTCAGCTCTCTGTAATCGATGCACATTCTCATGCTTCCGTCTTTCTTCTTTACAAATAACACAGGGGCTCCCCAGGGTGATGAACTAGGTCGAATGAAACCTTTGTCCAATAACTCCTGAAGTTGTGTCATAAGTTCTTTCATTTCGGTTGGCGCTAGTCGATAAGGTGCTTTCGCTATCGGCGTCGTTCCTGGTAACAAGTCGATACGAAATTCTACTTGTCGATCAGGGGGCAATCCGGGAAGATCTTCGGGAAAGACTTCTGGATAATCACACACCACCGGAATATTCTGCACCTCCTTCTTTTCCATCTTGGCATCGATCACGAATGCTAGATATGATGTACATCCCTTGGCCAAACACTTTTTGGCTTTCATTAGGGAAATGATTCCAGAGTTTACTCTGCGTTTGTCTCCGTACACCATAAATGACTCTCTCCCTGGTGGGTTTACTTTTACTATCTTCTTTCTACATAGTATTTCTGCATCGTTGGCGCTAAGCCAATCCATTCCTAAAACTATGTCGAATCCATTTAACTCGATAGGCAATAATTCCTCTTGGAACTTATTCCCATCCAAGTCAATGAGGATGTTTTTCATACGATAGCTAACAGGTACAAACTTGCCACTAGCAATCTCGACTATTATAGCATTAACTAGCATATCTACAGGCAAAGCTAGCTTTCTACCAAATTCATGCGATATAAAGGAGTAATTGGCTCCAGAATCAAACAAAATTTGGGCAGGCAATTCGTTTACGAGAAAGGTACCTGAAGCGACATCGGCTTCTTCTTTCGCAGCTTCGAGCGTCATCTGGAAGGCTCTCGCCTTCGGCTTTGGTGGTAGATTGGGTTTTGCTGCGTCCTTCTTCTTCGGGTAGTCCCTCAAAATATGCCCTTCTTCATTGCACCCAAAACATATGTTCTTATTGAAGGTGCATTCATTGGCATAATGCCCTGGCTTTCCACATTTGTAACAAGTGACTTCCACGCTGCACTTCCCAGCATGTTTCTGTTGGATAAGGTGTCTAAGTCCATAACTTATTTGGTATATACTTGACCCGACCGGCATGGTCCATTTGGGTTGCATCTCATCCAAACTTTTATGGATAATTTTATGAGAGTTATACACATATGTTTATTAATATATTATAAGTTATAATATATTAATATGAAGTTATGTTATTTAATTAGTTTTAGTCTTAAATTAATTATGAATTAATTTAGAGATTAAAAGGAAGACTAATTAGATTATGGGCTATTGGTTTTATATGGTGTGGGCTAAGACTCATTTGTTAATGGGCTAGGCTTATATGGAAGTCCATGGATGATCCATGGAGCTATTAACCCATGGATCCTTGGAAAGGAAAAGACATGGGTTATTAGGGTTTCACCCTAACCATGCACACTATATAAGCATGCTTATGGAGCATGAAATGGCAACTAGTGAACTAGTGTGTGTGAGCTTGTGTGTGGCCGAAATTATACAAGTGTGTATACTCTCTCAAAGTTTTCCAAGAGTTTGTGGTGTTTTGTGATTCCATTTGAGGCATTCACACTATTGGTGCTTGGCCCTCAAACTCCTTACAACCAAACTCATCAAAAAGGTATGTAATCTCTTCTAACTCTTCTATGTTGAAATGTTCCCCATGCCATGTTAGATAGGTTATAAACCTTGGAAAATTATTATTTTGCATGTATTTAGACAAACATAGATCCAAGGTTTATTAGGGTTGCATGCACACTTAGGAAGTGTTAGATTGCTCAAAACCCAACAGTTTCTTCCTACACTTGTCACACCAGTTGCCTTCGCTTCCTCCTCCAAACTTTCTCGAACCAGTCTTCGAGAATTTGTTCTTTTTATTGGAACCTGAAGTTCCTTCAAACTTTCTCTTTTCGCCAACTTCAACCATGCTGGCGGCTCTCCCTTTTATCATATCTTCAACAAACTTGGCAGCCCAGATAGCTGTCTCCAAAGTAAGTGCCTGACGTACTGGCACCGCATACTCCCATGGTAGTCCCTTTGCGTACCTGTCTATTTTTGCCAACTCATCTAGGACAATACGCAAAGCAAACTCCATTTTGTCTGTGAAGTTATTTGTATATTCGTCAACGGTCATACTCCCCTTCTGCAACGTTAGAAATTGGTTTTCTAACTCAAGTACGTTTTGGGCTGAGCAGTACTTGCGCTTGAAGTGCACTAAGAACTCTGCCCAAGTTAATTGCAGTGGCTCATTAGGGCTTAGGGTTTTCCCCAAAGTGCTCCACCAACGAGCAGCACTACCCCTGAACTGACGTACTGCAAACGTAGTTTGTAACTTGCCTTGGCAATCACAAGTCATGAAAGCCAACTCCATTTCCGAGATCCAGTCCATTACTCCGACAGGATCTTCTTTTCCATTGAAGGTCGATGGCTTGCAAGTCATAAAGTCCTTATACTTGCACCCATTTCTCTCCACTCTACCCTCGTGGTTATTCCTCCCAACCACAAGCGGTTCACTATGACCAACTGATCTGCTATTGTTCCCTTCTTCAGATCGATCGTCATTTAGTTCACGTTGTTCAACAGGAACTGAAGGTTCATCCTTGTCGTTCAGCAACATTTGCCTCAATTCCTCCCTCTGTTCAGCCAACATGGCCTGAATCATAGTTCGTACTCCAGCCATAGTGATGGGTTCGGGTGCAGCTCCTACTATAGGCACCTGTTCCACCACTGGAAGTTGAGGTTGTTGGTTTCTGTTTGCATTTCCAGCTCCACTCCGAGTTCTTGCCATTACAATCTATATACCGAATAAGGCGAAATTTAGGTGTTTATCCTTGTTAGACATGTCAATTCCCTTATCACTCCGAAACGTTTACATGTTAGTTCTAATCTTGTATTCATACGCTTAGAATCCTACGCACATAAGGTTTCCAGATCCGGTCGGCAACAGACCATAGATCCGAACAAATAATGGCACACATGGCAAACACATAGCATTTAGCACATAAGGGCATTTTAGGCATCTTCCCTAAGATAAACTAGTGCTCGTGTCCAAAATATGGTAGACACTCATCTCACAATCATCACTTAGCATTCAAATAATACATTTTGTTTTCATGGTGGAAATTGGTGAATCGTCATTCACCTACCTTTCAAATATATTAATACTTAGATTACAACATCCCTCTTCTAAGTATAATATATTGTGATTGGGTCCTAGCCTTAATATTACATTTGGGTGTCTTATTAAGGATTTTAAATATCTAATCTAAACTTGCTTTCTTCTTTCAGATGTCTTCCAACACTAATGCTTCAGGCTCTAACCCAACTGGTTCTTTCTCTCTCATGATTCTTTGTGGGAGGGTCATCTTTGATGGTTCCAACTTCACGGATTGGATTAGGAACATCAGGATGGTTACTCGTTATGAGGACAAGGAATATGTCCTCGATAAGGAGTTAAAAGAACTTGATGAGTCTACTGCTACTCCTAAGGAGATCGCTGAATTCAGGACACGTGAGAGAGATGCTACTAAGGTGGCATGTATCATGATGGCCACGATGACAGCCGAGCTCCAAAAGTCTTATGAAGATTACTACCCTTTTGAGATGCACCAGGACCTGATGGAAAGGTACCATCAGAGTGCTCGTCAGGAGCGGTATGAAATAATCTCCTCCATAATAACTACCCGCATGAAGGATGGTGATTCCGTCACGGCTCACATGCAAAAGATGCAAAGGTATGTGGACCGTTTGCTGAAGCTGAATGTTAACATCCCTGAGGAGTTGGCAATTGACATCATTTTGCATTCCTTACCTTCTTGTTATGGTCATTTTCATATGACATATCATATGAACAAGGAGGAAGTTACCCTCAGCAAGCTTCAAGGACTCTTGAAGACCGCTGAATCCGGTCTTAAGGGCAAGGCGGTTGTTACCTCTCCTACTTCTACTCCAACATCTACCCCTATTTTAGCTATCGGGCAAGGCAAAGGGAAAAAGAGGAAGCACCCTTTGAAGGGTACCAAGGGAAAGTCTCTTGAAGGCTCCTCATCGAAGACCAAGAGTGGTTCTGTCACTCCTTCTGCCATTCCCAAGGATGCTGAATGCTTTTATTGCCATGAAAAGGAACACTGGAAGGGAAACTTCCCTAAGTACTTGCAGGATCTAAAGGATGGGAAAGTGAAACCCACCCATGCAAGTATCTACACTATATTGTCTAATTACTCAACATATTCTAACTCTTGGGTGCTTGATACAGGATGTGGTATTCACATATGTTCTGATTTGCAGGGCCTAAGAAGAAGTGAGTATGTGGAGCACGGGAAGATAAACTTGATCATGGGGAATAGGAAGGCTTCACCTGTTTCCAAGATTGGAGTTTATACTTTGTTGCTTAATAATGGGTTAAAATTAGATTTGAATAAATGTGTGTACTCGTCTGATATGGCGAGGAATATTATTTCTTTTCATGCTTTGTACAAACAAGGTTTTACCTTTTCGTTTGATAATGAATGTGGTGGTATTATTGCTTTCTATAATAATGTGTTTTATTTTAAAGCGTTACCTTGTGATGGTGTGTATGAAACTGTGTCGATTGTAGAAAACTTAGGAAATAATGTATTGTATATTGATTCTTCTACTAGCCTAGATAAAGCATCATTGTGGCATTGTCGTCTTGGACATGTAAACAAGAAACGCATAGGCCAACTCTAAAAGAGTGGAGTCTTGGAATCATTCGACCTTAAATCGGATGATAGTTGTGAATCTTGTCTACTTGGAAAGATGACAAAATCACCCTTCACTGGAACTTGTGAGAGGGGTGAGGGTTTGTTGGACCTAATACATACTGATGTATGTGGGCCATTCAAAACCGCCACAAGGGATGCTAATCGATATTATGTGACTTTTATTGATGATTTTAGTAGATATGGGTATGTCTACTTAATCAAACATAAGTCAGAAACCTTTGAAAGGTTTAAGGAATTCAAACAGGAAGTAGAAAATCAATTGGGCAAGAACATTAAGATGCTTCGATCCGATCGAGGTGGTGAGTATCTTAGTACCGAGTTCCTTGACTATCTTAAGGAGTGTGGGATTGTCTCACAATTGACTCCTCCCAGGACACCACAGCTGAATGGTGTAGCTGAGAGGCATAATCGAACCTTGTTGGATATGGTTCGCTCTATGATGAGTCGAGTTTCGTTACCAATCTCTTTTTGGGGGTATGCCTTAGAGACTGCCGCCCATATCCTTAATCTAATCCCTACAAAGAAGGTTACCAAAACACCTCATGAGATGTGGACTGGGAAGGTTCCCAATTTGGACCACATCAAGATTTGGGGTTGCAAGGCTTTCGTGAGACGTGAGACTCATGATAAGCTCGAACCCCGAAGTGAAAGGTGTATTTTCATCGGCTACCCACAGAAATCCTTCGGTTACCTCTTCTATAGACCAAGTGAGAATGTGGTCTTTGTTGCAAGAAGAAGGGTCTTTCGTGAGAGAGAATTTATAAGTCAAGGAGACAGTGGGAGGCAAATTGATCTTGAAGAAATTCAAGAAGCAATTGGTGAAGGAACCTCAGACACTAGCAATCAACCTGAGGAGGAAACTCCTGTTGAGCAAGCTGACATGTCTGTACCTCCGAGGCGTTCCACACGGGTTAGGAACACACCTTCGTTTTATTATGGCTTCCATATTACTACGGAAAGTGATACGTTTATCAGTGATAGTACACTGGTAAATTTGGATGAACCTAGCAGTGTTAAGGAAGCCATGGCAGGCCCGGAGTCTGCTAAATGGAAGGAGGCTATGGACAGCAAGATACAGTCCATGTATGACAATCAAGTTTGGAACTTGGTTGACAATGTACCAGGCCGTAAAATAGTCAGGTGCAAATGGATCTTCAAGAAGAAGACCGACATGGAAGGAAAAGTGCATACTTATAAGGCTCGACTGGTTGCGAAGGGTTTTACTCAGACTCAAGGTATTGATTATGATGAAACCTTCTCGCTGGTAGCAAAGATTAAGTCTATTAGGGTTATGCTAGCCATTGCAGCATTTCATGATTATGAAATATGGTAAATGGATGTCAAAACCACTTTCCTTAACGGAAAGTTGGCTGAGGATGTGTACATGAATCAGCCAGAGGGTTTTGTCAATACAGAGTACCCTAATAGAGTATGCAAGCTTGAGAAATCCATTTATGGATTAAAACAAGCATCTCGTAGCTGGAATCTTTGTTTCGATGAGAAGGTAAAAGAGTTTGGCTTATCGAGAAGCGAAGATGAGTCTTGCGTGTATGTCAGAGCTAGTGGGAGTATAGTTAGCTTCTTGGTACTGTATGTGGATGACATACTACTTATAGGAAATGACATCCCAACCTTGCAGGAGCTTAAGTCCTGGCTTGGGAAGTGCTTTGCTATGAAGGACCTAGGGGAGGCTGCCTATATCCTAGGGATAAGGATATTAAGAGAAAGGAGTAAAAGACTAATTGGACTTAGTCAGAGTATTTACTTGGATAAGGTGTTGAAAAGGTTCAACATGGAGAATTCCAAGAAAGGAGATTTACCGATCCAAAGCAATACCAAACTGAGTAAGACTTAGAGTCCGAGTACAGAGGCAGAGATAGCTGAGATGAGCCAACTACCGTATGCTTCCGCTGTTGGCTCGATCATGTATGCTATGACTTGTACCCGCCCTGATGTGGCATTTGCTTTGAGCATGGTCAGCAGGTATCAGGGGAACCTTGGCAAGGCTCATTGGACCGCGGTAAAGAACATTCTCAAGTACCTTCGGAGGACTAAGGATTGGGTCCTTACCCTTGGTGGGAGTGATGACTTGAGAGTATTAGGGTATAGTGATGCTAGTTTTCAGACTGATAGGGATAATTTCCGCTCTCAGTCGGGCTGGATCTTTACCTTAAATGGAGGGGCAATTTCTTAGAAGAGCTCCAAGCAGGAGACGGTGGCTGATTCGACTTGTGAATCGGAGTATATAGCAGCGAGTGAAGCAGCGAAGGAGGCGATATGGCTAAAGAACTTCATCGGATACCTTGGAGTTGTACCAACTATTAAGGAACCTATGGAGATTTTCTGTGACAACAATAGTGCGGTTGCCTTAGCCAAGGAACCAAGAGATCATGGCAGATCCCGACACATTGACAGAAAATATCACTTCATAAGACATAAGATTGAAGAAGGACTCCTCGTGGCAAGGAGGATATCGTCGGATGAGAATCCTGCAGATCCCCTTACGAAGGGACTGACGAGGGTTAAGCATTTTCAGCATGCGAGGCGCATCGGGCTGAGGGACGATATTAGTTTTACAGATTAGATAGTTTTTCCTGAAGCTTGTAAAATGTAATCGACGTTTGATGATGAATAAAATTTGTGATTTATTTATGAGTAAAGTGTTACTATCATTGTCAATTATTTACTATTGTTTCAGTTTTGCATGTTTTGACTTCCAGAATAATTAACTTATTCAAACCTCCACAATCCATCATACGTCGGAAGTAGGTATGAATCAAGATTGTCATGAATTGGGTTTGTAGATGGCTAAAGGTGTTTAGACATGGCAATGGTTGCTACAACATTCATGAGTACTCATAAGTTATGAGTATTGGTATAAACCCACGCTCACTTGTATCACTTCATGGAATTTATCTCGAGTGATCGTGAGACGATAATATCATATAAATCTTTAAACCTAGAGATATGAGTTGTTTCCTATGAGTTGGTTGTGCATTGATTGCACGTAAACGCATCAGTAACTTGATGTTATAAAACGTGCCTTTGTGTACAATTCAACAAGTAGTAGAACAAGCATATGAGTCAAAGTTTATCTGCTCCTTCTGGAAATAGAAGCGATATCTGGGCCCCTCGATGATTTTGTGTTGACCCATGTATCGGGCCCGGTCAGAACTAAACTGATGTGCTCAGCGAAGTTCTTTGTCAAACAAATCGAAAATCGAGAAACAACTGCCAGACAATAAGCAAGACATAGTTCCATGTGTTTGTCCGGCTGATATCATGAGAACAGAGGATTATATGATCACTTGTCTTAAAATGGCGCTTGATAGTTCGACAGAGTTTTCGAGAGCTATGATTGCTGGTTGGTTCCTGAAGTTATATAGGCATATAGAGTTATTAGACTTATCCAAGTGGGAGTTTGTTGGATAAGGTGTCTAATTCCATAACTTATTTGGTATATACTTGACCCGACCGACATGGTCCATTTGGGTTGCATCTCATCCAAACTTTTATGGATAATTTTATGAGAGTTATACACATATGTTTATTAATATATTATAAGTTATAATATATTAATATGAAGTTATGTTATTTAATTAGTTTTAGTCTTAAATTAATTATGAATTAATTTAGAGATTAAAAGGAAGACTAATTAGAATATGGGCTATTGGTTTTATATGGTGTGGGCTAAGACTCATTTGTTAATGGGCTAGGCTTATATGGAAGTCCATGGATGATCCATGGAGCTTTTAACCCATGGATCCTTGGAAAGGAAAAGACATGGGTTATTAGGGTTTCACCCTAACCATGCACACTATATAAGCATGCTTATGGAGCATGAAATGGCAACTAGTGAACTAGTGTGTGTGAGCTTGTGTGTGGCCGAAATTATACAAGTGTGTATACTCTCTCAAAGTTTTCCAAGAGTTTGTGGTGTTTTGTGATTCCATTTGAGGCATTCACACTATTG
This sequence comes from Lactuca serriola, assembly GCF_051521515.1. Lineage (NCBI taxonomy): Eukaryota > Viridiplantae > Streptophyta > Magnoliopsida > Asterales > Asteraceae > Lactuca > Lactuca serriola. The sequence goes on along the minus strand of NC_136413.1, from coordinate 158,909,771 downwards.
GTGCTTGGCCCTCAAACTCCTTAGAACCAAACTCATCAAAAACGTATGTAATCTCTTCTAACTCTTCTATGTTGAAATGTTCCCCATGCCATGTTAGATAGGTTATAAAACTTGGAAAATTATTATTTTGCATGTATTTAGACAAACATAGATCCAAGGTTTATTAGGGTTGCATGCACACTTAGGAAGTGTTAGATTGCTCAAAACCCAACAGTTTCTTCCTACACTTGTCACACCACTTGGCTTTGCTTCCTCCTCCAAACTTTCTCGAACCAGTCTTCGAGAATTTGTTCTTTTTATTGGAACCTGAAGTTCCTTCAAACTTTCTCTCTTTTCGCCAACTTCAACCATGCTGGCGGCTCTCCCTTTTATCATATCTTCAACAAACTTGGCAGCCCAGATAGCTGTCTCCAAAGTAAGTGCCTGACGTACTGGCACCGCATACTCCCATGGTAGTCCCTTTGCGTACCTGTCTATTTTTGCCAACTCATCTAGGACAATACGCAAAGCAAACTCCATTTTGTCTGTGAAGTTATTTGTATATTCGTCAACGGTCATACTCCCCTTCTGCAACGTTAGAAATTGGTTTTCTAACGCAAGTACGTTTTGGGCTGAGCAGTACTTGCGCTTGAAGTGCACTAAGAACTCTGCCCAAGTTAATTGCAGTGGCTCATTAGGGCTTAGGGTTTTCCCCAAAGTGCTCCACCAACGAGCAGCACTACCCCTGAACTGACGTACTGCAAACGTAGTTTGTAACTTGCCTTGGCAATCACAAGTCATGAAAGCCAACTCCATTTCCGAGATCCAGTCCATTACTCCGACAGGATCTTCTTTTCCATTGAAGGTCGATGGCTTGCAAGTCATAAAGTCCTTATACTTGCACCCATTTCTCTCCACTCTACCCTCGTGGTTATTCCTCCCAACCACAAGCGGTTCACTATGACCAACCGATCTGCTATTGTTCCCTTCTTCAGATCGATCGTCATTTAGTTCACGTTGTTCAACAGGAACTGAAGGTTCATCCTTGTCGTTCAGCAACATTTGCCTCAATTCCTCCCTCTGTTCAGCCAACATGGCCTAAATCATAGTTCGTACTCCAGCCATAGTGATGGGTTCGGGTGCAGCTCCTACTATAGGCACCTGTTCCACCACTGGAAGTTGAGGTTGTTGGTTTCTGTTTGCATTTCCAGCTCCACTCCGAGTTCTTGCCATTACAATCTATATACCGAATAAGGCGAAATTTAGGTCTTTATCCTTGTTAGACATGTCAATTCCCTTATCACTCCGAAACGTTTACATGTTAGTTCTAATCTCGTATTCATACGCTTAGAATCCTACGCACATAAGGTTTCCAGATCCGGTCGGCAACAGACCATAGATCCGAACAAATAATGGCACCCATGGCAAACACATAACATTTAGCACATAAGGGCATTTTAGGCATCTTCCCTAAAATAAACTAGTGCTCGTGTCCAAAATATGGTAGACACTCATCTCACAATCATCACTTAGCATTCTAAGTTCAAGTCTAGAAATTCTACAATTTCTTAGTTCGCTTAAACTAATGCTCTGATACCAACTGTGACATCCCCATATTTCTCGGCCAGAAAAGACCGATTTAATTTATGCTTTTTAAAATAAAATCAGAGAAATCTTTTTATAAGATATTGCGGAATTGGTCCCCAAACAATATATGATAAAAGTTTATCAAAATCCTTCATTAAGAAGGTATATATTTTCCATATATATATCAAAACCTCGGGATGTCATGTTCCGATACAGATCAAAAGCATAAACAAGACATTATAAGCCTTTCAACAGTTATTTACAACTACTAGCCTATAATCCAAAAATCTCTCGTCATCCTCCGACTATGCTCGGGGTCCACTACCTGTAATCATAAAACTGAGTGGGTCAGGCTTAGGAGCCTGGTGAGCATATAGGGTTTTCAACCCACAATAATAATATACTTATTAAGTTCACCAATCAACAATAACCCTGATTACCTATTCCCGTTGTCCTCACTTTACGTCCCTAAACACCTATCACAAGGGACCTAGCGTAAGGATTATCATCGGGATGGACACTACTGCTAAGGGGTTTCCTCAGCCATACATGTCCTTAAGGCAACCATGAGGGGGATGAAGTACGCCAATGAACATTTAATTCATCAACACCTACAAGTTGCGAACCTGCTAGTGTTCCACTGGACTATCTAGAAAGTCCGTGGTCGTCATCTATACTTCGCTAGATGACTACAACAACAACAACAACAACAACATTGACATCGAGGCCTCTCACCATTTTAACACACATCAACTATTTCATCTACCCATGTTCTACCCAACATATTTTGTAGATAAAAAGCATATACAGTTTAAAACTTGTATAAAACATCAATTCAACAGTCACCTCGAATAAACAATTAGCATATTTACACATAACACGTATTTCAAGGTAAATACTTCATATCTATGTGTAAATTGAAAGTAACTACACACTCACGTATTTTGGTGAAAATCGGGCAGCAATTCGTTTCCTAAAACGATCGTTTCTAATAAAACCGGGAGTTTTATTGAGAAACCGGGCTCTGCAAAAGTCGGGCTTCGAAACCGAAAAGATAAATTTTCCGGGCTTCTCGGGCACTTCTTGGGGTATTCCGGGCTTTACAATTGATACCGGGGCTTTGCGGGATGTTAAGATGAAGAAAATATGAAGAAAGGGGCTAAAAGTGGCAAAATTCCAAAAGTAACCGGAAACCCTCGCAGGTACCCTTCTATATATAGGGTCCGAAGTTTGATCCAACGGCTGAGAAGATGGCACGCTTCGGAGATCCGACGGCTCGCAGGGGGGTGTCTCGCACGAGGGCAGCAGGTGCGAAGGCTCGCTGTCAGCCTCCTATTGGTCCGAGGTGTGTGTGTCCGAAGGCGGTCCGGTGCGCAGGTGGTCAACACGTGCGAAGGTCCTCGATGGCGGCTGCTGATTGGACCTCGGCCTCATGACCCATGTGTGAGGTTCGGACTTAGGCGGCAGCTGGGCGAAGCTTCGGATGGGGAGCTGGCTGCTTCGGATTGGGCCTCCTCCTCGGTCGAATCAGAAGAGGACACGTGGCTCGCATAACTCAGCAGCCTCGGTGACTCAGCAGCCTAATGACTCAGCAGCCAGGTGACTCAGTAGGACACGTGTCACTTTCTAAGCGAGGGTGACGTGGCAATTGTGACTATGCGAAATTTCTCGGTTTTCGCGCCAAAACTTCTAAAATCCATAACTTTCGCATACGAACTCCGTTTTTGACGTTCTTTATATGCACGCGTAGCTAAAATTACGATCTACAACTTCCGTTTAGACTTTGTCGGCTAATTTTGACTTTAAATTTTATATTATTATTTTTAACAGACCGGGACTGGAAATCCGTTAAAAATTCATAACTTCTTCATCCGACGTCCGTTTTTGTCAGACTTTTTACCGTTGTGCTCCTAATGGCGAGACCTTCAATTCTCGTTTAGGTTGTGTCGGCTAAAAATCGCTCGATCTAAAATTCGAGTTTTTAGCTGTCTACTGCTACGCTGAAACTTCGAAAAATCATAACTTCCTCATACGAAGTCAGATTTGGGCGTTCTTTTTATCGAACTTCTCGGTTTAACGAATACTATGACTTTCGTTTAGATTACTAAGGCTAAAAAGTAGTTTATCAAAAACTCGCTTTTTACGACATTCAGCACCGTGCCGGTTTTGTCGCGAAACTTCGACAGGTCATAACTTCTTCGTTATAACTCGGATTTTGGTATTCTTTATATCCCCGAAATCCTTGTTTCGACCACTACAACTTTATGTAAAAATATCGTGCTTATCTCACACTTTAATTTTGACGCTTATTTTTATTCTTAATTAATTAAGCCCTAATAATTAAGCATAAAACACATAATTCACATAATATTCACATAACTCCTTTTCATTTCTTCAAAATGAGTTACAAAGGTTAACCTAGACTATCAACTCAATATAAATGCCTAGGCTAGAAACACGAGTGTTACAATTACCGGCGACAGGTCGCCGCTATTGAGACGCTGCTACTGTCTCGTCGCTATTGTTCAAAAAGTCGCCGCTAATGATAATGCCGCCGCTAATGCCACGTGTTGCCGCTAATGCTCCAGTCGCCGCTAATGCCCTATGTCGCCGCTAATAGTGTCGTCGCTATTGTTGTTTTTTATTTTTTTTTAAAAGCAGCCAATTTCGACTTCCCGAAAACCGATACAAAATAACGTTAAATGCAGAAACACCGATACGTTAAATGCAGAAACACGATTACATAACATCCAAGTTTTATAATATCATACATACCCCAAAATAAATAACAAAATTCTTATAAATTTATGTCATACTACAAATGCTAATAAAAGATAAAACTAATACGACGTGTCATCATCCCCGCCACCGTTGTTCCATCCTATAAGCTCCACAGTTGACTCCGGATTGTTAGACATTGATTGAAGATTCTCCAACTACCTAATAAATAACAACTTATAAACTTGTAAGTTAACCTATTAACTTTAACCAAACTAAAAATTACCAAATGACATTGTAGCATCCTACTTGTTTTTTGTTTCTTTTTTCCATTATGACATTGTAATTTACATATTTCACACAAAATACAAATACACACATACATACAATATACACATATATATATACATACTTTTAATACACATAAAACAACCATGAACACAATCCAAATTGCATACAAATACATACATACATTAATCACATATACACATATTTTTTATACACACACATATATGAAATACACACAATTTTCACACACATTTATATGAAATACACACACATATAACATATTTCACACACATATGAAATACACACATATATACAAAATACACACACAAATGCACACATATATACAAAATACCCAGTCACAATAAATACAAGTAATAGAACCTGTGGTGGCGTATGGTGGTCCAGTGGTGGCGGTAGTTGTGGGTGGTGGTCAGGAACACAATCAACAAAACTAAAATTGTAATTTTTTTTGCATTTAATCACTCCAATAAGCTTAAAATCAATGTTACAAGAGAAAATGGACCGGAAATTTACCTAGAAAAGCTTGGTTTCGCCGGAAAAGGTTTGGTCCTCACCGGAAAATCCTTGCCCACCAATGGTATCTTCACCCAAAATTGCTAACTGTGACAATATCCCACTCTAATCTACAAAAGTGTTGAAGGAAGCGATGCAGACGAGAGAAAGAAACGAGATTTGCAGTGAAACAGAAGAGAAAATGGGAAAAAATCGACGTTTTTGAAGAGGCCACGTAATAGCTTAAACTAGCATCTATCAAATGAAAAAGAAGATTGACTGTTCAGAAGAGGCCACATGCTCCATGAGGATGTGAAACCTGAAGTTTCAAAGCTTTTCTTGAAAAATATATGTTTCAAAGTCCTTACATTCAGTTACAACATTCTTTTGAGCGGTATTTCAAAGAACTTGATTTAAGCCGGCTGACAATACCTACCACGTTTTTGCCAAACTTCAAATACTTTGACGTGCCCTATTTAATTAAATAGTAATAATAATAATAATAATAATAATAATAATAATAATAAAGTCAAGGAGAAGAGGAGTTATTTCACAAGATTACTTTCAGACGAGTGCGTATATTTTATGATGTAAGCTCAAAATTGTTGACGCAAGAGGAGGGAACTGAACGAATCACCAACCGATCAAACGCTGGTGGATGAATACGGAGCCATGGAGGGTATCTGTGTTTCTTGGCGGATACGCGAGAGTCCCAAAATGAAGTGGTGAGATTCGACTTTGAAAGGACGCATCGTGTCGCTACTCATGTAAACACGCCTAATGAAACCCAGACAAACATACTTTTTACGCGTTTGTACGAGAAACAAGGTTTTTACTTTTTATATATAATAACGAAAATGATAATGACATTTTGAAAAATTATAAGAGATAAAATAAAATACATATAGATAGATTGATTGAGAAAGTTAGATAGATTGATTGAGACATTACGTAGTGCAGTTAGAATTTCCCCTTTAAATGGATGTCCGACTTAACAACAACCATTCCTGAAGGAAGCAACTCAGAGCTTTGTTTTTCTTTTGAAAACAATAATAAGCAATTCCACCCCACAAGTTCATGCCTTCCGCCACTGATAATTATCAAGTCGAAAAGGAAGAAGTTGTTGTGGTCGTGATAGAATCACAACCACCCGCAGAAATCTACCATGAAACAACATTAGGTTTCTTCATACCATTTCTGTTGAAATGCATCGGCTACATCGTTCGTTTACTAGAACGTCTTGGTCGCCTCTGCATGGACTATTACCAGCGACTATTTGGAGTAGTCAAGCTTCCATCCCCACTTAAGTTTATTATCATCTGTTTAGCTGCTTTCGCAGAAATGAAGTCACAGGGATCTGAATTTCCTTTTAAAACCCACCCTCGATCCATGAATGTCGCCATTACCAGTCTACTCTTTTATGGTTTGGCTTCGGCAGCTGAACATGTCCTTTCTGCCACACGTCTTGGTCCAGCTTCAGTTTCTACCATTGTTGCTCACTCGGGAAGGATTGGTTCTTTGTGCACTTTGGTAGCATCTGTCGCATCTTTGTTCTATTTTTGATAAGTTTTTCGTTTCTCTTATTTTGTTTCTTAATCAATATAAGATAGATTTAGGGAATTAGGGTGATGTTACTCATGTAACACTCCATCCCATATATAGGTTTTGATATGTTAACCATGAGCTCCTTAATTAAAACGTGTAAGTATTGATATGGGCTCGCAAAATTAATGTATTTAGCAGCTGTTAGGCTCTTTTGCATCCTTGTTTTGCAAATTGCATGCAGTTGCTTTGTAAAAATGCTTATAAGAAGAGTGCCAGTGTCGATCAATCGTTTGAGGTGCTCTGCATGGTGATATCTCCTTGGCTTGTAAAATCAAATAGTTGCAAATTTAAATACCTGAATCTTGGTATTGTTGAAATGAATATAATCTTTGGTTTTGGTTTTGGATTGGTTTAGTTTGTATTTTAATTAACCGAAGGTGATGTGGTTAATAATTATTTACATGGATTAATATCTGATTTATCTTGTATTAGATTAATTAATTTGTTAAAATAATTCTGATCGTATTTACGTATGAAAAAGATAATTTAAATTTAAATTACTTAATATTAACAAAACAAATCCTTGTTTTCAATAAAGGAATATTTGTTACTTATTTCGAATTTTCCTGATATTTCTAAAAATTTTAAAAATTCCGGAAAATATTTAATCTATAAAAGATATTTGACGTTTCTTCATCTTAAATTTCTTGTAAGAAATGAGTAATCTCTGCAATTATTATTATACCTAAGTTTAGATAAAAAGATCAATTTAGTTGTAAACATCCTTAATAAATATTATTTTTTATATTCAAAAACATTAAAACATTTATAACATTCGATATAGAATGTTATTTTTTTTCATTTTTATTATTATAACAACCTTTCATTAAATAAAATTCATAAGAAATTAAATATTTTTCTATTTTTCCTTTTAATTATCTTTCTACTAATTTCAAATGATGATAAATGTCCTAAAATATAACTAATTTTATTAAAATATCAAACGTATCACCATTTTATATGCTTAAGAAGATAAATAAGAAGAAAAGGTAAAATAATATTTAATTTCTAAAAATTCATTTATAATCAAAATTTTAAAATACATGTATCATAAAGATTTTTCCCCCTTAAATAAGAAATTTAGTTTACAATTAATTAGATAAAATTAGAAATTATCAAATGCATTTCTTTGTAATTCTCTAATTTGTCGTATCAGCATCTTATGAAAGAACTAATTACATATTATAGAAAGGGATAATTACTTGAGAGAGTAGCAAAGTTTTAACTTTGGTCATATTTAGTAGCCAAATGTTTTTTATGCTTGATTTATCCTTGATTTATTTGAAATTGTTTACATTTTACTCCTATGACCGGTAAAAACCGGTCATAAGAGTAAAATGTGAACAATTTCAAATAATTCAGAAGTAAATCAAACACAAAAAAAGTTAAGTAAATATATATGAATAAAATTGAAAGTTTATTACTCTTTCAAATCATTATCCATTTTTTGTAATAATTTGTTAGTTTATTTTGCCTCCTCGTAGCAATTATTTAGATTAACAATTTTGATTTTAGCTATTACGATTTGTTTTGTATTGTATTTGTAAAGAGTATTAAAGAATAGAATACATACCACATCACTATGTTTTCGTTCATGAATTTAAATCTTAGTTCATGAGATAAATGTTTAACTAGAGTTTCTTTATAGGTAAAACACTAACCCACAAAGAAGAAATAATCAGTAGAGTTTCACAAAGACAAAAAGTTACATATACAAGCAATAATACTAAAAATAAGATCGAAAATCAAAAGGAGCATAATCAGAAGTACATATAGAACAACCATGCAAATATAAAATGTAGATGCAAGTCATAACTAGGAAGAAAAGTATCGATCTATAACGATCGTCTCCACCATCTGGAGTGAAACCGTTGCATATGTCCCAAATATATGTCTGAAACACTATAATTTTTTTTTCCTTTTGTTTTTATGTGATTGAAGTCGATTCTGCTGCATTTTTAAGTATTGTTTTTAGTATCTTATATAATAAAGGTATATCACATATATACTACAACATCCTTACTTTTGCGACCTCCATATTCCGTTTGTGTTTTTTTTAATAACATTTAGAATTATTTACAGGATAATGACTTGAAATGGTGATAAACTTTTAATTTTGTTCATATTTAGCCATTAAACTTTTCCTCTTGATTTACTCATGAATTATTTGAAATTGTTCATATTTTTTCATTATGACGAGTAACAACCGATCATAAGGGTAAAATGTGAACAATTTCAAATAATTTAAAGGTAATCAAACACAATAAAAAATCAGTTACTAAACTAAGTGTGAAACCCGTGTATTACACGGGTTGATTAAAAAAATATAGCAAAGTTTAAATATTAAGAATTTTTTAAAATAAAATTTCAAAATAAATAGACATATTCAAATAGTAAATAAATAAAATCAGTATTAAGAAAATCATCCATAATATCAATGAATTTTTTGTCATATTCATTAAATTTATTATCATATTCAATGTATTTTAATATATCTTATGTATTTTTTAAGATTATTTGCATTCATTATCACATTAAATATATTTAATACTTTACATATATAAATTTAGTATTATGTGGCATATTAATGGATTTAATTCAAAAAACCACAAAATGACATATGGATTTAAATTTAATCAAAAAATTTACAAAATTACATTTGTCAAATTTAATGAAAATATAATATTTGGCAAAATAATCTTCATTTAGTAGGATAGATATAACCAATGTTGGAAGTTGTTACCCTCTCAAGTCATTATCCCTTATAACAATTAGTAACAAAGTGAATAGTATTATATTCTTTTAACAATTTAATTAAAAAACATATTATTTCAACGAAACTACAAAAGGGACCCCGATTATAACAATTAGTAAAAAGGTGAATAATATTATTTTCTTTTAACAATTTAATTAAAAACCATATTATTTCAACGAAACTGCAAAAGCATCCCCGTAGTTTGACATTCTATGTGACTAGTGTCTATTGTTTTAAAATTATAATTTTTGTCATTTTCATTTGTTATGGTTTTGGTCTTTGTCAATTATTTTGGTCGTTGTCAAAACATTAACTTGCACGTTCTTATATTTTTTTTTTTTTATCTTTTTATTCGATATAAAAATTATATTGCATAAAAATAATCTCTCTCTCTCCACCATTGCACCATATCAACGCCAATGCAACACACTTACATCATCTCACTTGAATGATACGTGTATACGACTTCTAATCTTCTACATGGAAGAAGATAGGGTTGTTCATTATTTGGATAAAACCAAATTGTCGAATTGGACAATTTGGATTGGACTATTTGGTTTGGATATTTGAATTTTTGGATTGATTTTCAACAAAACCGAATTATTATTTTGGATTTCAGATTTGTTTTGGTTTATAAAATTAGAACCGAATAATCCAAAAAAACCGAATAAACATTTATTATTTATTTATTTATAATATATATCAATAGTTATTTATTAATTTTGTAATTTATTTTTTCAAATAGGTTCAAAACGTTTCACCTGATAAAAACATTAATATGTATTTTCTCTCAAAAGTTTTCTATCTATAAAATATTTAACTATAATATATATCTTCTTAGTAATTGTTTATAAATTTGTAATCACAACTAAATAATTTGTTTTCGTTTCTTGTGTAAAGTTGGGTAATATTATAATTATATGCCGTTTTAAAATGTTTCGGCTTTTTAAAATCAAATTATAAAAACCGATCCAACCGAATTGTAATTGGATTGGATCGGATCGGATTTGAATTTAATTTGGACTATTCGGATCCATTTTTTGAAAACCGAAATCAATTTAGATTCACTTGACTGAATCGGATCAAACCGATCCATCCAAACGAACATCCAATCATGGAAATGTAACATAAAAAAAGAAGAAGAAAAAAATAAAAGAAGAAAATGTGAAACTAGGGTTTCTAAAAAAAGATTCATGTTTCTGTGAATTAGGGACGACATGTCATGAGGTCATGTCAATCAGTTGTAACCTGCTATTTACCTACAAGCATGATTAATACGAAAAATCTGAAAAGTAACCATTATTTCAAAAATACAACAAAATGACAAGTGTCAAAACTCATGAGAGATTAACATGTGGCAAAATAACCTTCATTTATTAAGGAGAATGTTTTGTAATATATATATATATATATATATATATATATATATATATATATATATATATATATTATAAACTAAGTTTATATGATAACTTGATTTAATAAGAACTAAAATTTTCTATAGACATGAAAAGTATATGTCTTTTTACAGCCGACATGTGTCTTCTTTTAAGACTTTAAGTTACAGTCTAGGGGTGTAAACGAGCCGAGCCGAGCCCGAGCCTGACCAAGCTCGAGCTCGGCTCGTTAATTTTGAGGAAACTCGAGCTCGAGCTCGAGCTCGATTCGAGCCTTAAAATGAAGCTCAGGCTCGGCTCGTGAACAATTCAGTGGGCTCGCGAGCCTAATCGAGCCTCCATGTATATATATATATATATATATATATATATATATATATATATATATGTGTGTGTGTGTGTGTGTGTGTGTATATATATATATATGTGTGTGTGTGTGTGTGTGTATATATATATATATATATATATATATATATATATATATATATATATATATGTATATATATATAGACTCGTTTAAGCTCGTTTAGGCTCGCGAGCCCACTAACTGAAGCTCGGCTCGAGCTCGTTTAATAAACGAGCCTCATATTTAGGCTCGAGCTCGGCTCAGACTCGTTTATTTCGATCTCGAGTCGAGTTTTTAACGAGTCGATCTCGAGTAGCTCACGAGTAGCTCGGCTCACTTACACCCCTAAGTTACACCACACATGTCAAGGACATGTAGATGACATGGCAGGAGCATGATGAAATGAACACCACATCTGAAGGAATGAAAGGGCGTTGACATGGTCTGTTGCGGGTAGAGCCATGACTTCACAACTCTTCTCTATAACACCTATAACTCGTTATTTTTTAACCACGAAACTTGAATCATTAACCGTTTAGAGATGAACACCTTTTCAAACATTTGATATCACTAGGCCAAATACCTTTACTAAGTTTATGTGATTATTCATTCCAAATGTAAAAGTTATTATGAAACAAAATCTTGTTCAAAAATCTTTTCACAAGAAAGTATAAAATCAAAAATTAAAAAAGTAAAATCATATTTTTGATTTTAATCTGAAATTTTGAAAAACCAATATTCAAATTCCGATCTGAAATTTAAGATAATTTGGGATTGACGTCTCAAATATTCAGATTAAATTATAGATTTAAATTTTTTTGAACACGTTTATTTTATAATATGTTGTAGTCGCTAAGGGTAGACTTTGTTTCATAGTATTATATGTGATACTAGTTGGTAAAATACTAAAATTTGGGAAAAAACGTGGTTCCACCCAACATATTTCAAAAATTCCACGGAGATACATTTCGGCAGCCGATTTTAGATTAGAACATGTAGAGTAAATTTCCTAGTATTACACAAAAAGCATCATTCATTCTGTTGGAACAGATAGTCACATAGATTGACTAGTAACTTCAAATATTGAATGGGTCCAGGTTGTACTTTTCTTTATACGGTATCTTTATGGAATTTTTTTATCTTAACCATTAGATTTTTGGGACAAAATAATATGAGTTTAAGAATAAGACAAAAAATTACTATATATCCAAATTATAATGAGTTAGGCTGTTGGCTTCGTTTCAGTATTTCAAATAACATGAAACTTCTCCAATTTATTTTTATTTTTATTTATTTATTTATTTATTTATTTATTTTGTAAGAGCTAATTCCAATAGATTTATTGGAGGGTCCTGTAGAGTCGAAAGTTGTAGTGAGAGTCGAAGGCTATATCTTTTAGTTTGTGTTTGTCAATAACGAAAGTTACGTACTTTCATTATCTAAGCTATTTACAAGGCATTTTATGTTTCGATACGTATAAACTAGTCCTTGTATTTTTTGTATGTCTGATGTACCCTATAAATACTTAGGTCTAGAGTAAGGAAAACTCTCCATGTCACTCTTTGTACTCAAAAACCATTTGTACTCATTCAGACATAATCGAAGCTAAACGTATCATATTTAGATCTTGTGTTTTTTTTTCTTTCATTTATTCGATTGATTCAAACATTGTCTATAACACTCTTCAATTGGTATCAGAGCGAGATTCACTTCATTGATTGAAGAATCTTCGTAGCATTTTTCATCTTTTTGAATCGTTCATTCCAGTTCATTATTTTGCAACTTGAAACATATCTCGTTTCTTAATCAATAAGTGATTAATTTATTATGTTGTTGTTTCTATCAATCGATCTATTAATCATCTCAATTCTCTTCTAGTAATTCTTATTTTCATCAAATCAAATCAAAATGGCAAATCTCAATATGAACACGATGATGAATTATACCCATTTTCTTGGATCTGCAACGAAGATTCTGATGTTGATTCCTGAATATTATGATTAGTGGGCCGATCAGATGGAAGATTATGTTAATGAGATAGATGAAAAATTGTGGAAGTTTGTCAAAGATGGAAATTATCGTGAATATTTGGTTGAGAACGTTGGTACTGTTGGAACAGCTGTAGACATGATTACTCCAGCAAACACCAGGAAAGCTTGTGATAAGAAAGCTCTTCATGAATTTAGAGGTGCTCTTCCTCTTGTCGTCTACAACTATGTTCGTGGATGCACAGTTGCAAAGGAAATATGGGACACCTTGAAAGAGAAATACTAGGTTAATTAAAGAACAAGGAAGAGATTTATAACGTAATGTTTGTTTGAGCTTGTAGATTTCAAGCAGAAAGAAAATGAAAACATTTAAGCCTATTATTACAGGATGAATGATTCGATTTTCAGATGTAGTCGATATGTGGTAAAATGTACAACTATTGAATTCAATCTGAATGTTTGTATTGATCGAATACACTTCACGTATAAAGAACAAAAGAAAAATTACTAAGCAATTAAAGAACAAAAAAGTAAATAACACAGAGGATTCACCAAATTGTATTTCACCACGAAAGGAGTTGTTTTCACCAAGAAAACAGGTTGTCACAAAGACGGTCACCAAGACATTGTACCAGACACACATTAGGGTTTCACCCTAATGTAGAGTATATACTAATCTATACAAGTATATCCCTTGATTCAAGGGATTATATCTAATCTATACTAAGAACCTCCTTATCATAAGGTTACCGGATCTGCTATCTATTCTATTCTTATTTGTATTATTACCTAATATAAAAAGGATTACATAAGATAATATGACTACACGCTGACACCGATAGACTTAAGACGTTGGCGCTGATGCTGATCTTGATGTTGGTGTCGGCAGTTATTGTATAGTGTGATTGACTCATCAGATCATAAGGTGTGACCTTACAATCTCCTCCTATTTGATGATGTCAAAACTTATCGTCAAAAAACTTCAGCTCGTGCTCCCCCTAAAATTGCCATACGGACGGATAATTTGACTCCCCATTAGATTTTGACTTCACTTACCCCTTAGATTTTGCTTGTTTTCAGATCAATAATTCTCATATTTAGCAAGTCTCTCTCCTTTTTTAACATCAACAGTAAATACGGGACCGGAAGATGAAATCATTGTATGAAGGTTGCATCTTGTAATCTAGTAAGTTTGTGATGTCTCCTGATAGTGTGGGCTTAAACTATCATTCACTGACATAGTACTACGAGATCTCATTAGCGTGTGGTTTCATATGCTAACTCATTAATCACTTTTATTAAAAGAAAAGGGTAAGAATTGTATGATGCGTGTGATAAGTTGTGGTGTTTTAGCTTAACCATCGACATAGACTTTTCAATCTCTCATCTACGTATGGTACATTACGTTGAATCATAAGGCTGTAAGGAAGAAAGTAAGGAGAGAATGGATTGTTTTAGTTATGCTGCCTCAATATCTTTAGAGCGAAAACTACCGCTGCCAACTCCAGATCAAGAGTGGGGTAGCTCTTTTCACGTTGTTTCAGCTATCGAGACACATATGCTATCACCTTTTCTCTTTGGGTCAAAACACAACCCAACCCAACACCAGACACATCGCTATAGACAGCGAAGTCTTTAGCTCCATTGGGTAGAGAAAGAATCGGTGCTTCACATAGCTTCTTCTTTAGCAACTCGAATGCTTCTTTGTGCTTATCACTCCAAGCATAAGTAGCTCCATTGTGGGTCAAAGTTGTTAGTGGTGTAGCGATCGAAGAAAAGCCTTGGATAAACCTTCAGTAATATCTAGCTAATCCTATAAAGCTTCTAATCTCCCTGGGACTTTTCGGTTGTTCCCAATTCATCATAGCTTCAATCTTTGTTTGATCAACCATTATCCTTTCTTGGTTGACCACGTAACCCAAGAATTGGACTTCTCGAATCCAAAAATCTCATTTGGAGAACTTTGCATACAACTTCTCCTTCGTCAAGACTTCTAACACTTCTCGCAAGTGTCTGCCATGCTCCTCTTGGCCTCTCCAATAAATCAGAATGTCATTTATGAACACTATCACATATTTATCAAGGAACGGTTTACAAACTCCGTTCATTAAATCCATGAATGCTGCTGGAGCATTGGTTAGTCCAAACGACATAACCAAAAACTCGTAGTGTCCATAGCGTGTTTTGAATGCAGTCTTCTCGATATCCTGCTCTCTCACCTTCAGCTGATGATATCCAGACCTTAGGTCGATCTTTGAAAAATAGCTTGAACCTTGTAGTTGATCGAACAGGTCATCAATCCTTGGCAATGGATATCTATTCTTTATCGTTGCCTTATTCAGCTCTCTGTAATCAATGCACATTCTCATACTCCAATCCTTTTTCTTCATGAATAACACCGAAACTCCGCAGGGTGACAAACTAGGTCTAATGAAACCTTTGTCCAACAACTCCTGAAGTTGCATCATCAGCTCCTTCATCTCCGTTGGTGCTAATCGGTACGGTGCTTTTGCTATTGGCATCGTTCCTGGAAACAAGTCGATATAGAACTCTACTTGTTGATCAGGCAAAAATCTAGGAAGATCTTTGGGAAATACTTTCGGATAATCACACACCACAGGAATGGTTTGCATCTCCTTTTTGTCCTTCTTTGCATCAATTACGAATACCAAATATGATGTACATCCTTTGGCCAAACACTTTCTGGCTTTCATTAGAGAAATAATCCAAGAACTTACTCTACGGTTGTCCCCATACATCATAAAAGACTCCTTCCCAGGGGGATTTACCCTTACTATCTTCTTTCGGCACAATATTTCGGAATCATTGGTGCTAAGCTAATCCATTCCTAGCACGATGTCGAAACCATTTAGCTCAATAGGCAATAATTCCCCGTGGAACTTATTCCCATTCAAATCAATGAAGATGTTTTTCATGAGATGGCTAGCAGGTAGAAACTTGCCATTAGCAACCTCGACTACTAAAACATTATCTAGTCTATTGACAGGCAAAACTAGTTTTCTACCAAATTCATGCGAAATAAAGGAGCAGTTGGCTCCAGAATCAAATAAAATTTGGGCAGACAATTTGTTTACGAGAAAGGTACCTGAAGCGACATCAACTTCATCTTTCGCAACTTCAAGTGTCATCTGAAAGGCTCTCGCCTTCGGCTTTGGTGGAATATTGGGTCTAGATGCGTCCTTCTTCTTCGGATAGTCTTTCAAAATGTTCCCCTCTTCGTTACATCCAAAGCACATCCTCTTGTTGGATGGAAACTCGTTGGCATAACGCCCAGTTTTTCCATATTTATAGCAAGTCACTTCCTCACTACATTTCCCAGAGTACTTTTTCTTGCACTTGTCACACCATTTCGCCTCGCCTCCTTTTCCTCCAAACTTCTTCGAATCAGAATTCGAAAATTTGTTTTTCTTGCTGGAACCTGAAGTTCCTTCAAACTTTATCTTATCACCAACTTCAACGTTGCTAGCAGTTCTTCCTTTGATCATGTCCTCAACAGAATTGACAGCCCAAATAGCTGCCTCCAGAGTAGGTGCCTGACGTACTGGTACAACGTACTCCCATGGAAGTCCTTTTGCGTACCGGATAACCTTTGTCAGCTTGTCTGGGATGATGCACAAAGAAAACTCCATTTTGTCTGCAAAGGCATTGGTGTATTCATCAACTGACATGCTGTCTTTCTTCAATGTCATAAATTTATTCTCTAACTCCCGCAGATTTTGGGCCAAGCAGAAATTACGCTTGAATTACACCAAGAAGTCTGGGCAAGTCAGTTGCAGTGGCTTATTAGGGCTTAGGGTCTTCCCCAGAGTGTTCCACCAACGAACAGTGCCACCTCTGAACTAACGTACTGCGAACGTGGTCTGAAACTTGCCTTTGCAACCACACGTCATGAAGGCTAGCTCCATTTTTGAGATCCAATCCATGAATCCGATTGGATCCTCCTTTCCAGTGAAGGTCAATGGTTTGCAAGTCAAAAATTCTTTGTACTTGCATCCAAGTCCATCAATTCCTCCCTCGTGGTTGTTTTGTCAAACCAACGTGGGTTGGCTTGACCAACAATCCCACTGAAGTTATCTCCATCCGACTGCCCTTCATTCAACTCAGGCTGTTCAATCGGCATTGAAAGTTCTTCACGATTCCGCTGAAGCAGACGTCTAGTTTCTTCTATTTAACGATCCAACATCGTCTGAATCATCAATTACACACCAGCCATTGTCATTGGCTCAGGTGCTGCTGCTACTATAGGTACTCGCTTAATCAAAGGTGGTTGATTCCTGTCTTCGTTCGCGTTTCCAACTCCACTTCTAGTTCTTTCCATTCTTGATCTATACACCGAATAAGGTGAATTTAGATCCTCATTCATGATAGATATTTAAATTATCCAAATCACTCTGAAACATTTACATGCTAGTTCTAATACTGTAATCCTACGCTTAGAATCCTAAACACATAAGGTTTCCAGATCCAGTTGGCAACAAACCATAGATCCGAACAAATAATATCATATATGGAAAACATATAACATTTAGCACATAAAAGCATTTAAAGCAATTTTCCTAAAATAAACTGGGGCTCGTGTCTTAGATATAACAGACGCTCATCTCGCAATCTTCACTTAGCATTCTAAGTTTAAGTCTAGAAATCCTACAAATTCCTAGTTCCCTTAAACTAATGTTCTGATACCAACTGTGACATCCCCAAATTTATGGCTTGAAAAGACCAATTTAATTTATGCTTTTAAAATAATTTCAGAATAATCCTTTGATTAAAAGAGTTGCGGAATTTGTTCCCAAAACGAAATATGATAAAATAAGATTTACCAAAGCATTTCTTAAAGAAATGTATTTTCATTATATAACAAAACTCGGGATGTCATGTTCTGATACAGACCAAAAGCATAAACAACACATTATAAGCCTTACAATAGTTATATACACTACGAGCCTATAACCAAAATATCTTGATAAGTCATCCAACTTATGCTCTCACGCCACTACCTGTAATACAAAGAAAACAGAGTGTGTCAGGCTTGGGAGCCTGGTGAGCATATATGGTTTTCAACCCACAGTAAATAAATTTATTAATTTCATCAAACAACAATAACCGGATTACCCATTCCCGTTATCCTCACTTTACGTCCCTAAAACAACTATCACAAGGGACTTAGTCTAAGGATTTTCATTGGGACGACAACACTGCTTTGGGGGTTTCCCAACAATTTATGTCAATTAAGGCAACCATGTGGGGGATGGAGTATAGCAAATGAACACCCAGGTTCATTAACACCTACAGGTGGCGAGCCTGTCAGCGTTCCACTAGACTGTCTAGAAAAGTCTGTCGTCATCTAAACTCCACTAGATGACTGAATTAGCAACAACATCGAGGCCTCTCATCATTTTATCACACGTCAACAATCTACCCATGTTTTACCCAATATTTTAGTAGATAACAACATACTTATACATTCATATACTGCTTAAAACCTATATAAAATATTCCATACTCACTCCAAATACACAGATAATATATATATATACACATAACACGTATTCTATAGAATATACTTCAAACCTATGTGTTAGAAGAAAGGGATTATACACTCACTCAAAACATATACTTAATACATTCAAACAATACTTGTATTAAAATTGTGTTTATGAAAGAGACTATGCAATCATTTGATAAGACGATTGTCGGACAACACTACGACTCTTCAATTAACAATTCTTTGATGAATCCAGGATATCTTCACACACCGGGTTTCTTGCGGGTAGAGCTTTGGCTCGGAAACTCTTTTCTTCTCGGGATCTTCAAAGCTTTGGGACTTACTTCGGGTGTCGGTATGATACCGGGACTTCGGGGGTATTTCAAGAGGGATAGAGAGGGTATTGGGAGTGAGAGAGTAAGAAAGTAGCAACCAAAATCGGCTGCCCTTTGATTTCTATTTATAGGGATGATTTTCTGGATTCACGTCGTGAATCTCAAAAATTCACGTCGTGAGTTTGATAAGGCATAGGTCATTGCGTTCTTCATCAGTCCACTTGCTCTAGAATGCGTCCATCACCTGTTCACGTCGTGAACACTATGTTCATGTCGTGAACTCTGACACAAGCCTCAAAGTTTGTGTTCCGAACTTCAGAAATTCATATTTCTCGCATACGAGCTCCATTTTTTGACGTTCTTTATATGCACGCGTAGGTGAGATTATGCTCTACAACTCTCATTTAGACTCCGTCGGCTAATTTTGAATTAATTTTTATTATATTATTTTTAGTAGGCCAGGACAGGAAAACTTCGTTAGAAATTCATAACTTCTTCATATGACGTTCGTTTTCGTCTGTTTTTTTACCGTTGGACTACTATCAACGAGATCTTCGATTCTCGTTTAGATTTTTTCGGCTAGAAATTACTCGATCTCATATTCAAACTTTGGGCTGCATACTACTAAGTTGAAACTTCGAAAAATCATAACTTCCTCATACAAAGTCAGATTTGGACGTTCTTTTTATGTATGTTCTCAGTTTAACGTATTCTACGAATTCTGTTTAGATCACTAAGACTAAATATCGCTCTATCGTAAATTCACTATTTACGTCACGCAGTGTCGTATCGGTTCTGTCGCGAAACTTCGACAGGTCATAACTTCTTCGTTATAACTCGGATTTCGACATTCTTTATATATCCGGAACCCTTGTCACGACCACTAAAACTTCCTTCATAGATATTGGGTTTATCTAATATTTTAATTTAACACTTATCGTATACTTAATTCAATTAAGTCACAATAATTAAGCATAAAACACATTATACACAAATAATACATTTTTATTATTTCAAAACGAGTTTACAAAGGATAACCTAGACTATTACATCAATTTTAATGTCTAGCCTAGAAACACGGGCGTTACAATATTATAGTGCAAAGAAGCATGGTTTTTTAAAATAAGTTGAATGTTCTTAGCATGATTAACAACTATTTCTTTTTCAAAGTGAAAAAACTTATTGGTCAACGAGATACAAGTATTTTCTTTTTTAATAGAGAAAGATATTTTTCAAGGAAGTAGAGTTATTCTTTGAGATTTTTTAACTGAAAACTAAGAAAAGATTTTTCTTTGTTTGAAACAGATATATGAAAGTGTAAGTGATCAATTGTGTCATCTTTTTCGACATTTTCAATAGAAGAGTGGTTAATAAGATATTTTTACCTGATACGATGAGGTAGCATCCCATTCTGACTTAAGGTCTACAACAACTTGAGAAGGATAAATTTCAAGAGTCTCAACATTGTCATTTGATGTGTCAGCGTGAGATTCAACGATTTGGGCCATGAGACACTTACACTCATCGTCTAAGAAGTTTTCCTATTCAAAAAGTAGAGGATAGTGTGATCATCATCTCTTGAGCAGTTGAGCAGTTTTGAACTAACAGATAGACAGAAAAGGGAGTGAGTTTCCAATAGCAACTCACGCTTTTACATCGAGATTCAGTTCCTTTTTCTCTTCTTTGTTATATCATGACACAAATTTTCCTTTTATTTTACTATAGGATGCACCATCATTGGATGATTGATGCATAACGACGATAGGACCTTTGTTGATGATGTAGAGCACGTCAAAGTCCATGAAATCAAGAGCTTCCATGTCCTTTTATTTCCAAGCAAAGAAGTTGTGTTCATCAAACGGAGGGATCTTGTTCCAAGCAGTCGATTTTGGATTGAAAGAGGTCGACATAAATACTTGAGTGTATCAAAAACCTGATCTGATACCAATTGAAGGTTTGTATAGATCGGATACACTTCAAGTATAAAGAACACAAGCAAAATTACTAAGCAATTAAAGAACATAAAAGTAAATAACACAGAGGTTCACCAAATTGTCTTTCACCAAGAAAGAAATTGTTTTCACCAAGAAAACAGGTTGTCACAAAGACGGTCACCAAGACGTTATACCAAACACACATTGGGGTTTCAACCTAATGTAGAATATATACTAATCTATACAACTATATCCCTTGATTCAAGGGATTGTATGTAATCTATACTAAGAACTGATCCATATCATAAGGTTACCGGATCTGCTGTCTATTGTATTCTTATTTGTTTCATTACCTAATATACAAAAGATTACATAAGATAATATGACTACACGCTGATGTTGATAGACTGGAGACACTGGCGCTGATGCTAATCTTGAAGCTGGCGCTGGCAATTAGCATAGAGTGTGTTTGACTCATCAAATCATATGGATTTACATTACACAACATTACTTTTCTGTATGGACTTAGAAAGGAATGGAGGAACATATGCTTGATAGTTAAGACACATGAAAATTTTGATACTCTTTTGTTATCAAATTTGTACAATATTCTCAAATCGCATAAGACAAAGATAATGGAAATTGCTGGGGAAAATAAGTTGAAATATGGTGGTCTAATGGTGTTGGTGTCGAAATCAGATGTGATGTAAGATGAGTCGAAAGATTATGCGAAAGAAGATAAAGAAGGTTTTCTAACCAACTCTAATGATGAAGCAGTTGCTTATTACTCTAATAATAGAGTAAAGCAGTTTTTAAAGAAACCAATCATGTGGAGGTTTTAAGAACAATCTTGAAAAGAAGCAAGTGTCGAATGTTGGTGGAAGTCAGAATGCAAAAGAGAAAGTAGAGAAGAAAGAAGATGAGAAAAAAGAAGTTAAGTTGAAAGGAGATTTTGGATATAACTGCAATTATTGTAATGGTCATAATCATTTGGCTAAGGATTGTATAATACAAAAGACGGAAGAGAAGAAAGATAAGGTGAGAAATGAAGGTGTATTAAACAAAGATATTGGAAGAAGTTTGTGCTCAAACGAAAAATATTTCACTCATGGCTAGAGGAGGAGATGAGAATGATGGAACGTATCAAATTTGATCATCTAGATCTGATGACAAAGAGATGTGTAATCCTACACATGGGGTGTTGTATACAAGGTATGAAGAAGGAAAAGTTGATGAAAATTTGGAGGAGTATGCGAAAGTTCGTGAGGAAAGTGACGAAGAAGATGAGAATATGACTGGGAGAAGCTTTGTGTCAACAAGTCCACAAGCTCCATTGACTGCAAAGGTACATGATCTTCTTATCTCATTTATTATTCCTTTGAATTCTTATCATTCTGTCTTGTGTGAATTTGATGAAACTTTTTCTTACCTGAATGATTTACTTGTTTCAATGAGTAGCGAGGTAGAAAATTATAAGGCGTCCTTGTACGATGCCTGAAATAGGCTTGAAGAAAAGATATCTAAAATCAAAAGCTTAGAGATTTATATTACAAATATTATGTGTGATAGGGACTCAATTAGGATGGATTGATATAGTGCAGACTATACCTATCTAGTTTTAAATTTATAACCTAACGACTTATCTACTATTGCACCTATAGGTAGTGTACCTTGTCAGTTTATAGTATAGTAAAGTAAGTTGGGGTCGAACACAGGGAACGGATTCAGTATAGTAAAATAACTTCTTAAACTTACCCTAAAACAAGCAACAGTTAAATATGATTTTTCTGTATAATTTTACAAGTTGAAACAAACTTAAACAATTAACTAATAGTTTTAATCAATATTCTAAAAGCACTTCCGTTTAGTTCGAATCCGCTTCTCCTATATGGTTAGCTACTAATTATGGATTATTAAAGATGGTCACCACTTATTATGTAATTAGCAATTCAAGTCCAAATTTACTAATATTTTCACCAATTCATGAACTACCTTGTATGGTTGTAACATCCCGAGTTCAAGGGTGAAAAGTTCAGGGTTCAAAGTGAAAATCTGAATGGTCAACTCGGCGAGTCCATTGGTAGACTCGGCGAGTAGGGTCGCGATACTGGTAGCATGTCTAGTGTCCAACTCGGCGAGTCGGTGGCTGGACTCGGCGAGTTGGTGCTGTGTGGAGAAAACCCTAATCCCAGGGATTAGGCCCTATATAAAGAACATAATACCCTCTCCCCATCCTTTTTGCTCTCCCTTGAAGTCCAGAAAACCCTAATATTCGTTGTGAGAGAATTAGAGAACATTTGGATCTTGAAGGAGTGTTTGTTGAAGAGATCTTTGACGATTAAGAGGCTTAGAGCAAGGGGCTTTTCAAGGTTTTGACTGATTCTTCTATTGGAGCCTTCTTTTGAGGTAATGATTCGTTGCTTGAGCTGTTATCCATCTAGATCTATCATTTGTGGGATTTTTGGGAGTATATCTAGTGATATCTTGAGTTTGGAGGTTAGATCTGAGGTTGCTACCTCAGATCTAGAGTAGTGATGATCCAAAAGAGCATAAAGTCCCTGTTCAAGAGCTGTTGATGAAGTCTTTTGGCCCCAAACCTTAGCCCAAGAGTCTATTATGCTTAGATCTCCTTGGATTCACGTAAAGTTTGCCACTTTACGTGATGGATGGCCTGTATAAGAGTAGATCTATGGATTGGAAACCCTGTATGGCTTGAAAAGCCTCTGTATGGGTTAAGAGCTAGTAGTACTCGGCGAGTCACATGGGTGGACTCGGCGAGTTGCATGAAGATAGGCAGAAATTCGGCGAGTTGGAAGAACAACTCGGCGAGTTGGTTGAAGATAGCCTTGGACTTAGCGAGTCTGTTCTTAGACTCGGCGAGTCTGGTCTTGAGGTCCTAACCTTTTCTGGTTAAGCTGAGAACCGGTGAGTCAAGGGATGAATCAGTGAGTTGAGTACGGTTTGACTCAGAGTTGTGGGACTCGGCGAGTCTTGGGGCGACTCAGCGAGTTGAGTCGTGTTATGGGAGTTTCAGAGCATGGAGACTCGACGAGTCAGCGGTTTGACTCAGCGAGTAGAGTCAGTCAGGAGGGTGGGCTTTGACCAAGAGTTGACCAGTTGACTTCCAGGGGTATTTTGGTTGTTATTGGTATTTATTGGTTTCTGTGATTTAGTGGTGGAGTTCGTGACGGTGGTCGGAGCAGCGTGATCTTGTTCTTCAGTCGGCAGTAGCAGGTGAGTCTCCTTGCTATACGTTACCTTGAGTGGTAGTTATGTGTAACCGGAGGGTCTTATGTGCTTACATTGAGTATTATGTTATATGTGATATGCTATGCATCATGTCTTTGTGATTTATGTTATGTGGAGTTTATAGACCGGACCGGAGGGTCCAACGATATAGACTGGACCGGAGAGTCCAATGATACAGACCGGACCGCAGGGTCCAACGATACGGAACTGGAGGGTTCCGCTGAGACACACCGACCGGAGGGTCATATTATAGCCTTGAGTGGCGTCTGTGTTGAATGTGGTATTTTGGGGAACTCACTAAGCTTCGTGCTTACAGTGTTTTGTGTTATGTGTTTCAGGTTTTATCAGAATCACAGAATGGTACCGGCTCGATTGTACACACCAGGGGAAAAGTTTGTTTTGAGGATCTTGGTTTATTAAGTGATTGAACAAAAGAGTCATGTCTTGTAATTAAAACAAGAAGGAGATTTTTATGAAAAGTGTTAAAGAGATAAACTATTTTGAATGAAAATTTTGTTTGATATGTTCGGTGTTACAAGTTGGTATCAGAGCCTTGGTTTGAGGGATTCGGGTACACCTTCGGGTATGTCCGGACTCAAACTGAGGATTGAGAAAAAGGTTTTCAAAAGAAATGGGTTTTCTAAAAATGATTAAGAGAATTTATAAGAGAAAGAGACAACGAGCAGTGTGTACAATCAGCCAGCGCCCGAATGGTGATTTCCTAAAAATACCCTTATGTAACACTCGTGTTTCTAGCCTAGGCATTTATATTGAGTTGATAGTCTAGGTTAACCTTTGTAATTCATTTTGAAGAAATGAAAAGGAATTATGTGAATATTATGTGAATTATGTGTTTTATGTTTAATTATTAGGGCTTAATTAATTAAGAATAAAAATAAGCGTCAAAATTAAAGTGTAAGATAAGCCCGATATCTTTACATAAAGTTTTAGTGGTCGAAACAAGGATTTCGGGGATATAAAGAATGCCGAAATCCGAGTTATAACGAAGAAGTTATGACCTGTCGAAGTTTCGCGACAAAACCGGCCCGGTGCTGAATGTCGTAAAAAGTGAGTTTTCGATAAACTATTTTTTAGCCTTAGTAATCTAAATGAAAGTCTTAGTATTCGTTAAACCGAGAAGTTCGATATAAAGAACGCCCAAATCTAACTTCGTATGAGGAAGTTATGATTTTTTGAAGTTTCAGCTTAGCAATAGACAGCTAAAAACTCGAATTTTAGATCGAGCGATTTTTAGCCGACACAACCTAAACGAGAATTGAAGGTCTTTTCATTAGGAGCATAATGGTAAAGAGCCTGACGAAAACGGACGTCAGATGAAGAAGTTATGAATTTTTAACAGATTTGCTGTCCCGGTCTGTTAAAAATAATAATATAAAATTTATAGTCAAAATTAGCCAACGAAGTCTAAACGGAAGTTGTAGATCATAATTTTAGCTACGCGTGCATATAAAGAACGTCAAAAACGGAGCTCGTATGCAAAAGTTATGGATTTTAGAAGTTTTGGCGCGAAAATCGAGAAAATTTGCATAGTCATGAGTTGCCACGTCACCCTCACTGAATAAGTGCCACGTGTCTTGCTGAGTCACCAAGCTGCTGAGTCATGCGAAGCCACGTGTCGGATTCTGATTTGACCGAAGGGAGGTCCAATCCGAGGCTAGCATATGGACCGAACCTCGCACCCTAGCTCTGAGCCTCGCATGGGTAATACGACTCCGCGGTCCAATCAGCAAGTGCCACTGAGACCTTCGTACATGCTGACCACCTGCGTATCGGACACATGCCTCGGTCCACTTAGAAGCTGCCAGTGAGCCCTCGCAGGTGCGACCCATGTGCGAGCCATGCGCAACCCTCGTGCGAGCCACCCCCCTGCGAAGCCTCTCAGCCGTCGGATCAGAAGACTCTCAGCCCTTGGATCAGGACTTCGGACCCTATAAATAGAAGGGTACCTGCGAAGGCTCTCGGTTACTTTTGGAGTTTTGCCATATTTAGCCCCTCTCTTCATATTTTCTTCATCTTAGAATCCCCCAAAGCCCCGATATCGATTGTAAAGCCCGAAATACGCCACGAAGTGTCCGAGAAGCCTAGAAAATTTATTTTTTGGTTTCGAAGCCCGACTTTTGCAAAGCCCGGTTTCTCAATAAAACTCTTGGTTTTATTAGAAACGATCGTTTTAGGAAACGAATTTCTGCCCGATTATCATCAAATCATGTGAGTGTATAGTCACTTTCATTTTACACATAGATATGAAGTAATCACCTTATAATACGTGTTATGTGTAAATATATTAATTGTTTATTCAAGGTGATTGTTGTGTTGATGTTTTATACAAGTTTTAAACTGTATAAGTATTTTTATCTACAAATATGTTGGGTAGAACATGGGTAGATAGTGATGTGTGATAAAATAAAATTGATGAGAGGCCTCGATGTGTTTTGAGATCCAGTCATCTAGCGGAGTTTGGATGACGACCACGGACTTTCTAGACAGTCCAGTGGGAAACATTAGCAGGTCTGTAACCTGTAGGTGTTAATGAACTGAGAGTGTTCATTCGATGTACTCCATCCCCCTCATGGTTGCCTTTAGGACATGTATGGCTGAGGAAACCCCTTAGCAGTAGTGTCCATCCCGATGATATTCTTTAGGCTAGGTCCCTTGTGAAAAGTGTTTAGGGACGTAAAGTGAGGATAGCGGGAACGGGTAATCGGGGTTATTGTTGATTGATGAACTTAGTAAGTTTATTATTATTGTGGGTTGAAAACTCTATATGCTCACCAGGCTCCCAAGTCTGACCCACTTAGCTTTTTATGTTACAGGTAGTGGACCCCGAGCATAGTCGGAGGACGACGAGAGATTTTTGGATTATAGGCCAGTAGTTGTAAATAACTGTTGAAAGGCTTATAATGTCTTGTTTATGCTTTTGATCTGTATCGGAACATGACATCCCGAGGTTTTGATATATATATGGAAAACATATACCTTCTTAATGAAGGGTTTTGATAAACTTTTATCATATTTTGTTTGGGGACCAATTCCGCAACATCTTTTGAAAAGATTTCTCTGATTTTATTTTAAAAAGCATAAATTAAATCGGTCTTTTCTGGCCGAGAAATTAGGGGATGTCACACCTTACATTGTGTGTTATGAGTAATATGTGAAATGTTATATATGCTAGAGAGTAGGCTAGGTAATTCATATTTTAGCGCTAGAATGGCCTGATTTGTGATGCCTTAGCCTAGGAGTTACTGTTATTTGTGAATTGCTTTTGTGTATGTGCGTATTATGAGTATCCAGCAGGAATCCTATTTAGAGAAGGATTTGAGCATGGGAGTAATCTAGGAGAGATACCTAGATGAGCATTTGAGGAGCCTTCTGAGAAGGTAGTCGGATACCCGCGAAGGGTGGAGTTGCTTGAGCTCGGTGACGTCTTTGATTATGAGTGTAGCAAGCGGAGTTGTAACCTAGAGTGGTGATACGTGTTGATAAGGGACTACTCGATGCCCGAATGCTACTTGCTTCGTGCCTTATGGAATTCTCGGTGATGGGAGTCGGCTACTAAGTGAATCTGAAGATATTCAGGAGGTAGACGGCTGGCATCACTAGGAGTTCTTCAGAAACTGATGGCAGGAAGGTGTGGGAACCCAGGAAGAGCCTAGGAAGTGATCTTTGTTAGATGAGTAGGCGGATAATGGAGAGTATTCGCAGGAAGAGCAGCCAGCAGGGAGGAATTTGTAAGTGAGGAGGTTGAGCAGCTACTTAGGAGATCTGGAATGATTTATGTGGAAAGTATGGGTAGATGTGGCAGGTAGTATGGACCCGTACTACTGAAAGCAGAGGACCCATACTCGATACATGGAAAGTTCCTGGGATTCTAAGTAGCAGATGAGAGAGATCGTATAGTTTGAGTACCATGATCAGTGGCAGATGAGAGGGGATTGTATGGTTTGAGTACCATGGCTGCGATGATTTGTGTTACTGGTCCTACCAGTTATGCCACTATGTTGATTATATCGAGATCAGGTATGAGAGAGTATGCGGCTTGAGGGCCAATTTGAATGAGTTCGAGGGAGTATGCTTGAGAGAGAAATGGGATTCGTTTTAAGAGGTTTTATTTATGAGGTACCAGTGGAAACTACATGACTTAAGGATAAGTGGGATGATGTTGTTAAAGAAGCGGGGTTCAAGTCAAGCCATCGGCTGATGGATGAGCCATCACCTTCTATGGCGAGAGTTACGTGGTTTCCGTTCTTGAGAAGGAGAATGAGCTATTGATTTTCTGGTTCCAGAAATTGGAGGCCGTGGAGTAATACTGGTGGTGATCTTTTCAGGGTGTTTTAGCGGTTTGTCCGTGGTGAAGTATTTCTTGTACCATAGAGCCAATGGTGGAAACAGAGAGTCTTGGGTGAATCGGGGTAGTTGGGATGTCTAGTTATGGGGCAGTATGAGGTCCTGAATGATTAAAGGAAGTCATGAGGGGAAGTTATGAGGGCTTCTTCTGTGATTCGGAGTATTTGGTATTGCTAGGTCATCAAGCGTTGTGTAGCTCAATCAGAGAATAGATGCAATGTTATTAATGGAAGCAGTCTGTGGATGGATTGAATGTGCACCAATTGGCGATGGTTCGAACCCTAAGTGGGGAAAAACCAGGTAATTGCTGAAGGTATTTGAGAATTGCGCAGAGGCAGTTAGAGGACTGGTTACAGTGATTATGTGGCAGATTCATGGGTTCAGGGCTAAATTGGTGGATAGGGCGAGGTGTAAGTGAGATGATGCTTGTCGTGCATGATCAGGAAGGAATGAGTGATTCTATGGCAGGTGGCTGTTGGTCAGAGAGGTTTTTTGGGTCATAATTTCAGTGTGTTAAACAAGACGAGACAGTTAAGTCCTTGAGTTTAGAGAGCAGCAGCAGAGGTTGACAAGTATATGTCCAGAATGTGATCTCCTCAACAGGAAAAGCAACAATTGGTCTGTTAGTTAATTTTGGAGACGGTATGAGTAGGATGGTATGAGTAGCGATCGGAAATGGGTGAATTTCTGGGTCCCTGTAGTCGAGTTACGTGTTAATGGCGATGTCTTGTGTTCAATTTGGAAAGGGAATACTTCGAGGTTGCAAGTGTTGCAAGATGAGGATCGTTTTCGAGATTCTAATGAAGGGAGGCAGTATCCGTGTATGATGTTGTGAGTGCGAGATCAGTGATTGAGATAAGGCATCGTGGGATGTTGTGATGGTGTCCTGAAGGATCGGAATATGCTGTCAGAAATAGCAGTGCATAGTTTGAGTAGATGTGTACATCTACGCATGACCGGTCCGCAGGGCATGAGTTCACGATCGCTATGTGGCATCTACGTGAAAATGAGATTATGAAGAGGTAAGGGCTGCTGCAGTAAGACTGCGGAGAGCTGCAGTTCAGTGGCTTAGAGCAGAGGTTGTGGTGATACTACGTGGAGCCGTAGTATTCACAGATCAGAGAGAGGTTGTAGTGATGCTACGGGGGGCCGTAGTACTCACGGATCGGAGATAGGTTGTAGTGATGCTACGGGGAGCCGTAGTATTCACGGATCAGAGAGGTTGGGGTGATACTACGGGGAGCCGTAGTACTCACGGATCAGAGAGAGATTGTAGTAATACTACGGGGAGCCGTAGTACTCACAGATCAGAGAGAGATTGTAGTGATGCCACGGGGAGCCGTAGCAATCACTAATCAGGGACGAGATTGTGGTTATCTCAATTGTTTGGAGTGGTTATATTGGATGGAATTATGGTTATTATAGATGGGTGAATTAAGTGTGGGTTGCGAGTGGTCCAACCCGGGGATTGATCAAAATCTTGAGATGAGTTTGATTTTAGTAGTGCGCCGGGAAGGCGATATGAGGTTTCAGATTCAGAGAATGAGTACTCTTTTGAAAAGTTAGTTGTCATCTGGAATTAAGACCAGAGGTTCAGTGTTTGGATGGGATAGTTTAGTGAGTTGCATGAAATTCTTGAGCCTTAGATGTCAAGTGTCAGGAGTGAGTCGATCTTTGGTTGGATTGTAGTTTTCGTATGAGGTAAAGAGAATTTTGTGACTTGTGTGTAACTAGACCGAGATAGTTGACACGAGAAGGAAGTTAGTGAGACATTCTGAATCATGTCATGGGTAACCATGGAAGTTCAACTATGGGGTTGAGGTTCTATGAGTTTTCCTATAACAACAACCATCATTCGAGCATCGGTATGCCACCCTTTGAGCTGTCGTATAGGAGGAGGTGTTGGACCCCCCATTTGTTGGGAAGAGGTGGTGCATGGACCCGAGAGTCCTTGCGAGCAGATTCAGAGCATGTGCGATACATGGAGTAGTGGTTACTCTGCTAGGGATAGTGTAGAGTGGGGTGTGAGCACCGTGGCACTTGTCTGAAGTGGCAAGGTTGACAAGTAAATTTCCTTGGGTAAGGAAAGAGAAAGGTATGTAACTCTGGGAGGAGTGTTGGTTCACGGAAGTAAAAGCAGTAGTTAGAAGGGATGAGTAAGAGTATGGTGGTTGAACACTGTGTCTGTGCCAGTGGTATGGAAGCGTATACGGGTTGGGTGTCTGTTGAGGTTGCGGAAGAATATCCGGTGGTATAGAACCAGAGGAGTTCGGAAGAAATGCAAGGATGGAGCCTTGGATTTGAGTATGGTTGTGATTAGGAGGTTATGTATATAGTGGTAATTCATCCAGGGGATGTCTGATGGTATCGTCAGTATGCCAGATTTTTCCAACCCGAGGATGTAAAGCAGGCTCAGCATGTGTATGCGATTGCAGAGGAGAGCTCAGAAGAGTTGTTCAGGAGTTGAAGGATGGGTCATCCTGTCATCACGGAAAGAAAAGAGTTGGATTCAGAATTGAATGCTGGATGAGTCCTAGAAGTGAATTCGATAAAGGTTATGCTAATCAAGGAAAGGGATAACAGTTTGGTACCGGGTCAGGACCCGGTGGTCCAGGGTGATGTCTAGTTATGTAAGGGTCAAGTGATCGTTGTGATTTGGAGCGAGTAAAGTATCATGGAGTGGTACTCGGTTGATAAGTGTGGGTATCAGAGGATGAGGCGGTGGTCAGGACACCGCAGGGGAAGAGTTAGGTTTTGGGTTTCGGTGGTAGTGTTTTGAGGAACCTGGTTTGGTTAATGCCAAGTGGTGCATTGCAAGAGTAGTTTTTGGAGTTGTGCTGCCGCAGGCTTCGAGGACGAACCTAATTCAAGTGGGGGAGAATTGTAATATCCCGAGTTCAGGGGTGCAAAGTTCAGGGTTCAAAGTGAAAATGTGAATGGTCAACTTGGCGAGTCCATAGGTAGACTCGGCGAGTAGGGTCGGGATTCTGGTCGCGTGTCTAGTGTCCAACTCGGCGAGTCAGTGGCTGGACTCGGCGAGTTGGTGCTGTGTGGAGAAAACCCTAATCCCGGGGATTAGGCCCTATATAAAGAACATAATACCCTGTCCCCAGCCTTTTTGCTCTCCCTTGATGTCTAGAAAACCCTAATATTCGTTGTGAGAGAATTAGAGAACATTTGGATCTTGAAGCAGTGTTTGTTGAAGAGATCTTTGAAGATTAAGAAGCTTGGAGCAAGGGCCTTTTCAAGGTTTTGACTGATTCTTCTGTTGGAGCCTTCTTTTGAGGTAATGATTCGTTGCTTGAGCTGTTATCCATCTAGATCTATCATTTGTGGGATTTTTAGATGTATATCTAGTGCTATCTTGAGTTTGGAGGTTAGATCTGAGGTTGATACCTCAGATATAGAGTAGTGATGATCCAAAAGAGCATAAAGTCCCTGTTCAAGAGCTGTTGATGAAGTCTTTTGGCCCCAAACCTTAGCCCAAGAGTGTATTATTCTTAGATCTCCTTGGATTCACGTAAAGTTTGCCACTTTACGTGATGGATGGCCTATATAAGAGTAGATCTATGGATTGGAAACCCTGCATGGCTTGAAAAGCCTCTGTATGGGTTAAGAGCTAGTAGTACTCGACGAGTCACATGGGTGGACTCGGCTAGTTGCATGAAGATAGGCAGAAACTCGGCGACTTGGTTGAAGATAGCCTTGGACTCAACGAGTCTGTTGTTAGACTCGGCGAGTCTGGTCTTGAGGTCCTAACCTTTTCTGGTTAAGCTGAGAATCGGTGAGTCAAGGGATGACTCAGTGAGTTGAGTACGGTTTGACTCAGGGTTGTGGGACTCGGCGAGTTAAGTCGTGTTATGGGAGTTTCAGAGCATGGAGACTCGACGAGTCAGCGGGTTGACTCGGCGAGTAGAGTCAGTCAGGAGGGTGGGCTTTGACCAAGAGTTGACCAGTTGACTTCCAGGGGTATTTTGGTTGTTATTGGTATTTATTGGTTTCGGTGATTCAGTGGTGGAGTTTGTGACGGTGGTCGGAGTAGCATGATCTTGTTCTTCAATCAGTAGTAGCAGGTGAGTCTCCTCACTATACGTTACCTTGAGTGGTAGTTATGTGTGACCGAAGGGTCTTATGTGTTTACATTGAGTATTATGTTATATGTGATATGCTATGGATCATGTCTTTGTGATTTATGCTATGCGGAGTTTATAGACCGGACCGGAGGGTCCAACGATATAGATCGGACCGGAGAGTCCAATGATACAGACCAGTTCGCAGGGTCCAACGATACGGAACTGGAGGGTTCCGCTGACACACACTGACCGGAGGGTCATATTGTAGCCTTGAGTGGCGTATGTGTTGAATGTGGTATTTTGGGGAACTCACTAAGCTTCATGCTTACAGTGTTTTGTGTTATGTGTTTCAGGCTTTATCAGGATCACGGGACGGGACCAGCTCGATTGTACACACCAGGGGAAAAGTTTGTTTTGAGGATCCTGGTTTATTAAGTGATTGAACAAAACAGTCATGTCTTGTAATTAAAAGAAAAAGGAGATTTTTTATGAAAAGTGTTAAAGAGATAAACTATTTTAAATGAAAATTTTATTTGAAAATTTCGTTGTTACAATGGTCATACATAAGCAAAATACAGAATTGGTTATTAATTATAGATGGGATATGTAAGATTTGTCTATGAAAACACAATTATGGTCATAATTTATGTTCTGCAGCATAAATTAGTTACTTTATCACTTATCTAAGATTTGGTTGATCCAAGCTCTAACAATTTAATAGTCACTAAACTACTAGGTAATAAGTTCATGCAATTTAATGGTTACTATGCTACACAAAACCTGAATTCAAGCAATCAAAGTCACAAATATTAACATGCTAGGTAATGATAATCAAACACATGCACATAGCCTACTATTAAAATCAATAAATTAAATAACTAAACCATAAAGTTAAAGTATCATCTAGCTAAATGAAAGCACCTAAATTCAGCTACTCGTGGCTAAAAATATAAGCACAATCTCAATATAAATCGACATGATTAAAGTAAACCAAACCAATGTAATGATGTGTGCTTCAATCTCTTAATCTCCAAGCAATTCTCCTTCAAAAGAATGTTTTTTGCACTTTCTGGAATCTAAAATCGGGTTTTTAGAATACCTCTCCTCCAGAAAACTCTCCAAAAAGCCTCCTCAAATTGTAAGAATGAAGGATAATTTATAGTTTTGGAAAATTCATGATTCACAATGTGAACAAGGGTTCCAAGTCATGACTTTGATACAAATACTTATCGGGCAAGGATTTTGACTTCCCGCATACTTATCTTCTAGAATACACGCTCCACGTCGTGATGTTGATGGCCATGTCATGAATTGGGTTTTTCATTGGAATTTTCTTCTTTTAAGCTTCCATCCTCCAAAATTCCAATTCTTGTCAATTTTGGTCCCTATTCTTCAATAGTTTTCCTTTTAGCTGCAAAATACAATTTAATTCAATAAGTACCAAATATCTTTGCAAATAAGCAAAATATTAAATAAAATGTATTGAAATATTGCCTAAAATGTGTATAAATATGGAAATATCATGGATAATAAGATGCTAATCAAATAATAAATATTTATTGTAATACGACTATATGGTTGTATGGAGAACTTATAGATCTTTACCATTCGTCTGACATCGTGTAGAACAACATAGTAACTTGCATCCCTTTATTACTTTTAAATAAGAGTTAGTTGATGAGACTACCTTCGATTGTGAAAATAAAGTAGTTGGCTATGCCATTGTCCCTAATGATTCATATGCTTATGGTGTAGTTAAGATAAATAATTGTTTGAATGCTAATGAACTTGTTAAAATTATGACTAAGACCTTGACCAAAAGTGAACAAATCAAGATTTTAAACAAAATTGAGAATTTGACACAAAGTACTCACTAAAATTTTGATGATATTGAAGCTGATTCTAACAACATTAGTTAATTGAGGAAGAAGAATGTGTTGATTGCTCTAAATTGTATGTCATTAATGTCAATTCGTTCGCTAAATACAAAGTTAATTTTGATTCTAATTAGACAATGAGTCATCTTCGACAACCAAATCTTGTGACTCATAAAAGGAAGAAGTTATTGTTGAGGATATTACTAATAAAGAAAGTGACAGTGATGATGATTCGAATAAGAAAGAAATCTCTTGAGTGGTAGAAACTCAAGTGTATGAAGATACAGAGGAATTTTCAAAGATTTTGAAAGAAAAGGGAAAACATTATTTTGAGGCAAAAACTATTTATATCCATTATGTATCAAAGGTCTTCCAAATCAAGTTTTTGCGACGAAAGGAAATATTAACTATTTTGATCCAAAAATTAATAAATTATTGAAAAAGGATAATCAAATGGTGACTGAAGAAGGTTCTTATTCAAATTAGAATATGGAGGAAAACAAGTTAACCAAAAGGTGATATGTTTTTCAAAGTCAAAAGAGTCAAAAATTCTTTTCAAATGAAAATGAAATCAAAACCAATAAAGTTTGGGTTGTGAAAATAGGAAAATCAAAATTTGAAAGTAAAACTAAAGAAAGCACCGAGAAACTTTTTCCTAATGATTGTAATAATCAAAAGGAAAAAAATTCATGATTTCGAAAAGAAAGAAAAATTAGTTGCACAAATGGTTCCTTTCAAAATGACAAACAGATCTGTTTACCGAGCAGGGCTCGATGACAGGCGGTGCCCATTATATGTTTGATATGTATGGTATGTTGTATTTTGGGGAACTCACTAAGATTTGCGCTTATGGTTTTAAGTTTGTGTTTCAGGTGCTTCTTGTTCGAAGGGGAAGGGTCAGGATGATTGTAGTGCACACACCACATCGTTCCGCCTTTTATATTACTCTGATGTATTTAGATGTTATTGATACACTTTGATTCACCGTGGTTTCGATGATGTTATTTTGGATATTGGTTTTATTAAATTAAAAATAGAAATTTTTAGTCTTAATTTTTGGGGCGTTACAAGTTGGTATCAGAGCCTTAGTTTGAGGGATTTGGACATACTCTCAGGTGTGTCTGAACTCAAATTGTGGGTTTGGTAGAATTTTTAAAAAAGAAATGTTTTATAAAAATGGTTTTCTAATAAAAAAATGTGTGTGGTGCATGCAATCGACAGAGCTCAAGTAAGTTTTCCCAAAATACCCATACATATTTTATGATATGCTATGATTTGTGAGTCTGTGAATCGCATGCTAGTTAGGGTTATTGATCTGCTCAGGATTTACATGATAGAATGCTAGGAGTGATGCCTTTATATGCCTATTGTATGAGATTGTAGACTTGCATGCCGGTACTGATCAATCAGTGATAGGATGGCATGCTTAGGATATGGTTGATTCCAGTTACTCGTTGCTCGAATGTTGCTTTCTTTTTTCTTTTTAGGAGTTCTCACTAACTTCCTCTAACAAGTAAGCGAATATGCTAAGTTACAAATTTTTTAGACTAAATAATTTTTGAAGGTTAGGTTTTAACTATATTGCACAACTCTTGTTTGAGTCCAATTGTTGTAGTGTGAGACCATTCATTCGAAGAATTATCTGGTGTCGACAATATGTAATTGTATTCATGAGCTAGTTAGAGGATGTTAGAGGGACTTCCTTCTGCAGCTGATGGCAGAGAGTAGTGGTGGTTTCCCTAGGAAAACCTAGGAAAAGATTTAGTTCAGGGAGCCTTGTCTTGTTGAGGATTGTATGTATGGATAGGAAGTGACTCGGAGGATTCGAGGCGATCCTTGAGGAAGGTACAGATAGATGTGGAAGGTAGTATGGGCCCGTACTACTGGAAGCAGAGGATCCGTACTCGATCCAAGGAAAGTTGCGATGAGACGAAGAAACTTGTAGATTTTGACACTCCTCGATGTTGTGTATGCTTGTTCTAACGGTTTGTGTGGTCTATTTTCAGTATGGTGGTCATATGAGGAGATTTTGGCAGTGGTTCTGGAGCCAGATAGTTGGATGAGCAGATGTAGGAGTTCATTTCGTTTGAGATGACCCATAACATACTCAAGTAGACTCCTGTAATCTTTGGTACGATCAATAAGGGTAACACGGAGGTGTTGGAGGAGCGTTTGGGCTCTTTCTGCTCTGAGATGGTGGCTTTTATTGGGGCATGTTCGTTGACTTTCAGGGAGTTCTGGGCATGCGGGGCTTCAAAGTACTTTGGGGAGAAGGACCCGATCGAGAGCAGGTGATGGTTAGCGGATGTCACGATCAGCTTCCACACTAGCAGTTGTCCCGAGGGGGAAAAGGTTAGACTTGCTTCTTGTCTCCTGAAGGACAGAGCTCAATATTGGTAGGAGGAGGCTGGGCACTCAGTGGGTGATGCGGCAGTTGATTCGATGACATGGGATGATTTTGTGACTAGACTTCGAGCTGATTTTGCACCAGTAATTGAGGTGAAATAGTTGGTGAGGGAGTTACAGGACCTTCTTCAAACTACTAAGATGGTGGCTGAGATCAGCACGATGTTCCGTGAGAGGGTGCTATTGGTTCTGCAGTATGTGGTGGGCGAGGAGATGAAGAAATAGAGATAGCATGAGATGTGAAGGAGTGATATTTGATAGTTTGTGAGCCGATCTAGTTGCAAGACACTTGAGGATATGATTGTGAGGGCTAGAGAGAGAGAGAGAGAGAGAGAGATTCATTTGGAGATGGAGATGAAGAGGAATCTGGATCAGGCTTAGGGTTCAGGGAGTGTGCGTAAGAGGCCCAAGGTATTTGATTCGAGATCAAGAGACCATCAGGGCTGAAGCCGCTGTGGCAAGTGCGGCAAGACGCACGATAGGACATGTAAGGTGGGTGATTCTGGCTGTTTCAAGTGCAGTCGGATGGGCCATATTAGCAGGGATTGCACTTCTACTATTACCACCACCACCCTTGTATCAGATCTGATTTGCTTCCATTGCAATCAGAGAGGCCACAAGAAGGCCCATTGTCCGAGTTTGGCGGCAGTGAGACCAGTAGTAGCACCCGCTCCAGCGACTCTTCGGATTACTAATGGCCGCCATGGTAAGGCGGATATGCCTGTGGTGAAGAGCAGGACTTTCAACTGATGGACGAGGAGACTCGCGCAACACCTAATATGGTGATGGGTATGTATCTTCTCCTTATCTCTTTAGTTATGTTTATTTTTCTACTTATATTTATGTGTTTTATTTGAGGATCATTCCTCGTGAATGGTATCTCTATCTTTGTATTGTTTGATTTTAGGGCTAGCCGATCTTTTGTATCTCTTGCACTCAGCAAGTAGTTGGTTGGAGCTCTGGGGCAGCTGGATTTTCCATTAAAGGTTGAAATTATAGATGATCGATCAGTTCGAGAATCGAGGATTCATCGACATTGTATTCTAGAGATGTTAAATGAGCAGTTTCTGATCGACTTGGTTCATAATCCTCTACTAGGGAACAAGGTTATTGTAGGAATGGACTGGTTGAGACCAAATGGAGCGGGTGAATGATTGTGAGCTTCAGTTGGAACGTATTTAGAACCCAAGTGTCGGAGAGTTGATGGTTCAGAAGAGAGGCCTCAGCGTGGTCTGATTTTATGTTCAGCATCTAGGGCCACGCGCTATCTTCATCTAGGTTGTTTTAGATATGTCGCCTATGTTATGGATACCCAAGATAAGGGTAAGGAGACTGTGGATGATGTATCAATTGAACGGGAGTATCTAGATGTGTTTCCAAAGGATCTTCCTAGGATGCCTTTGGAGAGGTAGGTGGAGTTTAGGATTGACCTGGTTCTTGGTGCGGCTTTGATATATAGCCAAAGCACCATATCGGTTAGCTCCTCAAAAGATATAGGAGTTGTCTACACAACAACATGAGCTGTTAGATAAGGGGTTCATTTGACCAAGCAATTCGTCATGGCAAGCATTGATCTTGTTTGTGAAGAAAAAGGTGTTGGATTAGTGTCTAAGCCCGTAACTATATTTGGTAAGTATTTGACCCGGTTGTGCGTGGTCGTTTTGGGTTGCCTTCACCAAAGCAACATGATAGGATGATTTATCAAGTGAGAGGTTATTATGGTTTATTGATATATTATATGAATAATATATTAAAGGAGATATCATATAGTTTAATTAATATTAGATAAGAATTAATTATGTGGCTAAAAGATATTAATTCAATAACGGGGACTTAAATTGTCAAATGCATGATAGTTGAGTATTAGGCTGGGAAGGCTTATGAACTAGGCTTGGGCAAAATTAGGGATGTGTCCATCCTAATTTCGGCCAATGAAGCCCTATTCCAGAAGCTTCCTTAGACTGCTTAAGGCCTAAGTTGTCCATTAGGGTTTTGACTGAAACCCTAGCAGCACTAGTATAAATAGGACCCCAGAGCATCCAATTTTCTGCCACTTGAACCCTAAGAGTCTTCAGAAGTCGAAATTGTGCCATCCCCTCCCTCTCAATTAGCATCCTCTTGCTTGTGGTGTTTGTAAGCCATTAGAGGAGTGACACTTATGACTCTAAGCTCCAAAGACAAGAAGATCCTAGCCTTTGAAGAAGAGGTAATCGTCTAGATCTGTTTTCTTATGTCAACTTCGAAATATATCAGTAGATATAGGGTTTGTAAGTCTTGGATGAATTGCATGTAAAATAGAGAAACCTAGATCCAAGCATTAGGGTTTGCCTGAGCACATAGGAAGTTCTTTTGGCTCAAACCCATCATAAGGATGGTTCTCATCGGATGTATTTGATTACAGGGAGCTAAATAAGCTAACGGTGAATAACCGTTATCCACTCCCGAGGATTGTTGATTTTTTTGACCAGCTTCGGGGTGCATCTTGGTTTTCTAAGATTAATCTGCAATCGGGTTATCATCAGATGAGGGTCAGAGAGTAGGATATCTAGAATACGGCCTTTTGGAATCGTTATGGTCAGTACGAGTTCATGGTGATTCCCTTCGGGCTCACCAATGCTCCAGCCGCGTTCATGGACCTCATGAAACACGTATGCAGGCCAATGTTGGATAGGTCTGTGATTGTGTTTATTGATGACATATTGGTCTATTCTAAGACCCAAGAATTGCATGAGGAGAAATTAAGGGAGGTGTCGGAGACGTTGAGAAAGAGAGACTTTTTGCGAGTTTTCCAAGTATCAGTTCTGGTTGTGCAAGGTGCACTTTCTGCAATACCTTGTCAACCAGAACGGTATTCTGGTCGATCCGGCCAAGGCCGAGGTCATGATGAGGTGGGAGGTTTCGAGGTCTCCATCGGAGATTAGGAGTTTCCTTGTTTTGGCAGGATACTATCGAAGATTCATTCAGGATTTATCCAAGATAGCGGTTCCTTTGAATCGGTTGATGAAGAAGACAGTCACTTTTCACTAAGGGCCTCAGCAGCATGAAACTTTTGAGACACTGAGACAGAGACGGTGTGAGGCGCCGTTACTGACCCTGTCTGAGCGTGTTGAGGATTTTATGGTTTATTGTGATGCGTCGATCATGGGTTTGGGTGTGGTTTTGTTGTAGAGGGGCCATGTTATTGCTTATGCTTCGAGGAAGCTGAAGCTTCATGAGGCGAATTATCAAACACATGATTTGGAGTTGGGGGCTATGATTTTATCCATCAAGATTTTGCGACATTACCTGTATAGGTTCCACTATACTATTTACATGGATCACAAGAGCCTTAGGTATATGATGGATCAACCGAATCTGAACATGAGGCAACGCCGGTGGTTGGATGCGGTGATAGATTATTATTGTGAGATCCTTTACCATCTGGGGAAAGGCTAATATGGTGGTTGATCATCTTAGCCACAAGGCGGTCGCAGATCTGATCTAGGATATTTGTTTGAGGATAACCGTGATTACTCCATTTTTGGAGTGGATTTGAGATGCTTAGGCTGAGGCTATGAAGGAAGAGCACCAGAAGAGTGAGCGCATAGTGGGTTAGGTAGCTTCCTTTAATTTTGATAGCCGAGGGTTATTCACTCTCCATCGGAGAGTGTGGGTGCAACAACCCAAAATTTAGGATCAAATTTTTCATTTTAAATAATCACAAAAGTTACAATCCTCACATTGTTCCAAGCTATTCATTAATAATAATGTCAAATCATCAGAGTAATATGTAAAATTGCAGAAAACTAGTGAGGTGTAAATGATGCGCCATCAAGTCGAGCCCTTCCCTTTAGTACCGGAAGTACCTGAAACCACCAATATAAACTGTAAGCAAAAGCTTAGTGAGTTTCCGAATCATATCATATACTTAAAAAAAAGTAAACGTGTAAGTGACATGGGCTACCCCCATGGTCTTAACACACAATGTCGATGCTAGATCCCGGTCTTACATATGAGTGCCAAGGGCTACACCTATGATCTTTCTGTTGGAATAGTGTCTAAGGCTGCAACTATATTAAGCAAGTATTTGACCCGGTTGTGCATGGTCCTTTTGGGTTGCCTTCACCATAGCAACTTGATAGGATGATTTATTAATAGAGAATAAATATTATTAATATATTATGAGAATAATATAAAGAATAATAATATTGTTATTTGATTAATATAAGTCATAGAATTAATTGGAATTAATTTGGTGACTTAAAGAGATTAATTAAATAAGAGGGTATAAACTGTCAATTGTTTGATAGTTAAACTTTAGACTGTAAATCCATACTAGATAGGGATTGGACGGATTCTAGAAGCTAGGGATAGCTTCAAATCGTCCAAGGTTATCTAAGGAATGGATTTGGATTGCTTTAAGAGAAGATTATACAATTAGGGTTTAAGCTGTAACCCTTAAGGAGTCTACAAGTATAAATAGACCCTATGGCAAAGGGAAATCGACACTTGATCTAAAGTAGATAACCCCTGGCCGATTTCCTCCCCTCTCCTCTCTCCCAAATCATCCTCCTTGCTATTTGGTGTTTGTAAGCCATTAGAGGAGTGACAATTGTGACTCTAGAAGCTCCAAGACAACAAGATCAAACAAGAGATTCAAAGGTATGATTCTAGATCTGTTTTAATATTGTTCTTATACCTAAATAGTCATTAGAAGTCTTGGATTCAAAGCATGTTTAATTAGAAAGCCTAGATCCAAGCATTAGGGTTTTGCATGCGCACATAGGAAAGTTCTTATGGCTAAAACCCATCAGTGGTATCAGAGCCTACCTTGGTTTTCATTAAATTGTTGCTTATTTGTTTGAAACTTAACTGCAAAATTCGAATTTTGTGTTTCTGAGTCATGGACTCGACGAGTTCCATAGTGGACTCGGCGAGTTGGCTTGACTCGGTGAGTCCCTTGGTGCACTCGGCAAGTCCAAGCATCAGGAATGGCCAGATTCGGGATTTCTTCATGATTATCTTATGGAAACTTACCTTAATCATATTAGATCAACCCTAATCCGATTTTTTGATATATATGACTATTATCTTGACCTAATTAAAGATATTTATCAACTAATAAAATATTTAATTTCCTTATATGATAATTAATTAATTATTTTGATTATTTTGGTAATTATCTTGAAAGAAATCTTGAATAAATCAAATATAGATAATTAGGAAATTAATTGTTAATTGAAATTATTTGTTATTTGATCCTCCATGTTTTAAATGTTTAAAACTTGCCCTCAAGTTTTGAAATTTATATTTTGTGATTAAAAGTTTTAATTTGGACAATTTAAATTTCAAACCCTAGATTTTAAAAGGTTTAAAATACAACCCTATACTAATATAATATTACAAGAATAATATATATATATATATATATATATATATATATATATATATATATATATATATATATATATATATATATATATATATGTATAACTAAAATGCTAGTCTTACCGTTAGTAGGCCTCATTCACGAAGCCGATTTATAAGGTGGGTATAAGGTTGCAGCCTATAAAATGGCGCTTAATGGGTGTACACTCACACCCACCGCTTGCTTGATCGGTGGAGGGTCGTTAGCCGAACGGGTAGTATAGGGAAACCTCATTCTCTCATTAAAAGTATAATAAGTAATACAAAGTAACTACACATTTTTTAAAATTTCCCAATCTTAGTTACTTTAGGAAAAGTGAATTGATGCAATCCCATGAAATTACACTTTGCACCCTTGCTAAGAAGTTAGTGGAGCGTGTGTGGTTTACCGGCACACTAATTGGTTCTAAGCAAAGGTGGCAAAGGGTGATTCACTGTTTATCATAGTTCGATGGAGCGTGTGTGGTTTACCGGCACATCAAATAGGTGATCGTTACAATGAAGGCATCATGTGAAGTTGCATGGTAATTCACACCTGCTTTGTGATCCTCGGTATCCCAGTCACAAACAAGAGGGGCATATCGAGATTTAAACATGTCATTGAATAGTTTCAATGAATCTCATCCGAACCTAGGAATTCAAAATACATTTAGGACTTATAGTTAGTTTTTATGGTGGAGAATTAGTGAATCGTCATTCACTTACCTTCAATTTATTTGCATGTTAGATTACGACATCCCTTTTCTAATATGTAAATGTTGTTGTTGGATCCTAGCCCTAATTTTTCTTATTGGGTGATAATTAGGGATTCATATTCTAATCTATCTTTGTCCTTTCTTTTTGTAGATGTCGAACGCAAACAACGCTGCTGCTAGTTCTTTCACGTTGATGAGCGTTTGCCAAAAGGTCACCTTCGATGGAACGAACTTTAGCGAATGGATAAGATACATTCGCACCATTGCTCGCTATGAGGATAAGGAGTATGTCATCGATGAGAAGCTCGAGAAAATCAACCCTGAAATCGCTACTTCGGCTGAAATTACCGCTTTTGAAACTCATGAGCGAGATGCAACGAAGGTACATTGCATCATGATAGCCACCATGAACTCCAAATTCCAAAATTCCTACGAGGACATGTACCCGTACGAGATGCATCAAG
Source organism: Lactuca serriola (assembly GCF_051521515.1). Taxonomy (NCBI): domain Eukaryota; kingdom Viridiplantae; phylum Streptophyta; class Magnoliopsida; order Asterales; family Asteraceae; genus Lactuca; species Lactuca serriola. Next base: position 158,866,285 of record NC_136413.1, on the reverse strand, counting down.
ACTTATTGGAGAGATACCACCAGAACGCGAGACAAGAGCGTTATGAGATTTTCACTAACATGATTTCCGCTAAGATGGGTCAAGGAGAATCTCTTACCGTGAACCTGCAAAAGATTCAAAGGTATGTCGACCGCCTTCGCAAGTTAAATGTTGACTTTGGGGAAGACTTGGCGATCGACATGGTGCTTCACTCTTTGCCTCCGATGTACAATCAATTTAGGATGACCTACCACATGAACAAAGAGGAGGTCACCCTAAGTAAACTCCAAGGTCTCTTGAGGGTCGCTGAGAGCAACTTCAAAGACAACTCTGTTGCACCAACTCCCAATCCACCCGCTGCTCCTGTCTTGGCTATTGGTCAAGGAAAGGGAAAGAAGAGGAAGGCTTCGTCTAAGAACTATCGCAAGGTTAAATCCCGAGATGGTGCCTCTTCTAGTGGGACCAAAGTTGATCCCGCTAAGCCCTGCCCTAACCCTAAGGAGGCAGAGTGCCACCACTGCAACAAGATAGGACATTGGAAGAGAAGCTGCCCAGAGTACCTGCAAGCCATCATGGAAGGAAAGATCAAGCCATCTTTCGCAGGTATATACACAATTAAATCTAACGATTCTAATCATGCTATTTCTTGGGTTCTTGATACCGGTTGTGGTTACCACATTTGTTCTAATGTGCAGGGACTAAGAAGAAGTAGGGATGTGGAGCAGGGAAGGATCAATCTAATCATGGGGAACAGAAGATCGTCGCCTGTGACCAAGATTGGAGTGTATTCTTTAGTGCTTAGGAATAATTTATGTTTAGATTTGAACAATTGTTGCTATTCGCCAGAAATGGCTAGAAACATCATTTCATTTCATGGTTTGTTTAGACAAGGTTTTAGATTTTCTTTTAATAATTAGAATGGTTCTATTTTGGCTTATCTAAATGGTGTCTTTTACTTTGAAGCTATACCATGTAATGGAATTTATGAAACTGTTATGATTGTTGATAACTTAGGAAATGATGTTTTGAACATAGATTCTTCCACTAGTATGGATAAAGCATCCTTGTGGCATTGTCGTCTTGGACATGTCAACAAGAAACGCATAGCCCAACTCCAAAAGGATGGAGTGTTGGAGTCATTCGACCTTAGGGAAGATGACACGTGTGAATCTTGTTTACTTGGAAAAGACGACTAAGTCACCCTTCATGAGTATGTGTGAAAGGGGTGAGGGTCTATTGGAC